>NW_006408879.1:1799467-1811808 GCF_000296735.1 Chrysochloris asiatica
ATGTCCAATGGATCTTGGCTGAAAGCAGATAATATCAGAAAGATGTTTACCTGTGCTCTATTGACTATGCAAAGGCTTTTGATTGTGTGGCTCATGACAAGCCATGGACAACATTGCGAAGTATGAGTATTCTGGAACACTTAATTGTACTCATGAGGAATCTGTACCTGGACCCAGAAGCAATTGTTCAAACAGAGCATGGGAATGCTGAATGTTTTAAAATTGGGAAAGGTGTGCTACAAAGTTGCATTCTTTCACCATACTATTCAACATGTATGCTGAGCAAATTACTCCGAGAATCTGGGTTCTGTGAAGAAAAACTTGGCATCGGGGATTGGAGGAAAACTCATTAACAACCTGCGATATGCAGATGATACAACATTGCTTGCTAAAAGTGAAGAGAACTTGAAACATTTACTGATGAAGATCAAAGAGCACAGCCTTTAGTATGGATTATAGCTCAATGTAAAGAAAACAAAACTTCTCACCAGTGGATCAATAAACAACATTCTTATCAATGGAGAAAAGATTAAAGTTGTCAAGGACTTCATTCTTCTTGGATCAACTATCAACACTCACGGAAGCAGCAGTCAAGAAATCAAACGACATATTGCATTAAACAAATCTGCTGCACAAGACCTTTTTAAAGTGTTGAAGAGCAAAGATGTCAGCTTGAGGACTAAGGTGCGCCTGACCCAAGCCATGGTATTTTCAATAACCTCATATGGATGCAAAAGCTGGACAGTGAATAAGGAAGACCATAGATGAATTGATGCTTTTGAGTTATGGTGTTACAGAAGATTATTGAAAGTGCCACGGTCAGCCAAAAGAACCAACAGATCCGTTTTGGAAGATGTGCAGGCAGAGTGCTCCTTAGAGGCCAAGACGACCAAACTTTGTTTCTCATACTTTGGACATATTGTCAGGAGGGATCAGTCGCTGGAGAAAGATATCATGTTTAGTAAGGTGGAGGGTCAAAGAAAAAGAGGAAGACCCCCAACGAGATGGATTGGCCAGGTGGCAGCATCGCTGGACTCAAGCGTGGTAATAATAGTGAGGTTGGCCCAGGATCAGGCAGTGTTTTGTTCTGCTGTGCATGAGGTCACTATGAGTCGGTACTGACTCAATGGCACCTAACAACAATAACAGAATGACCAACCACTCAGGATCACCACTTGCCCAAGGACATACTTCCCCAAGGATTCAGTTACCCATCCTTAAGTGCTCAACACATCTTTGTTGGATGTAATTTAGAAGCAGATCTGACATCCCAAGACAAAAGTCCAGAGACCAAGTTTGTGCCATGATGTGTGGCAAGAGGTGGTGAGCAGAAGTCACAGACAGAGGAAGGAAGGCTAGCTGGAGGGAGCACAGGCAGGGGTTAGAGAGGGGGCTTGGGGCAGAGGCAGTACAGAAAGAGTTGTTAGGGTGGAGGCAGTGTGGGATGGGGTTGCATTGCAGAACTGTTAGGGAAAGGGATAGGGGTTGGAAGTTTAGCATAGAGGTTGGATAGTCAGAGGGTCACAGGAGGCTTAGTCTGGAAGCAGGGCAGGAAAGGAGTTAAGGCAGAAAAGTCCATCCCAGTTCTGATGAGGCTGATGAGAGCATGAGTGGTTGGTTGCTATTGTTAAGTGTCGTCGAGTAGGTTCCAACTCATAGCAACCCTGTATAGGGTTTCTGAGGAGCAGCTGGGGAGCTTGAACCACTGACCTTGCAGTTCAAACGGCTTTGCAGACTGGCATATTAGCCACAGTGCCACAGTAGGCAGTCTTAAACATTGTGTACCATGTCCCTTCCCTGCAAATTGAAGACACATGCAGCATTTACCACCGAGTTGTGATTGTTAATGAGGCGGCACGTTGAAATTATCAGCACCAGGGATTCTCAACAAAACAAACACTCTACACAGACAGAGATGGTCGGTGGTGCTCCCAAGGCTTCTGTATACCCACTCCCCACTGACTGCCCATCTGGGAACCATGGACTTGTGGTCACTCCTGCTTAGCTGGACTTCCCATGCTAAGTGTTCTCTGGCATATTAATGGCTGCCATTTCTACAGCCCAGGGGTTGCCTTTCTCTACCAATGCTGCAATGCAATCTCACTGCCTTTGCACAAGAGCTCCATAGAGCATGGGTGTAACTGCCCCAGCAGGTGTCTCTCAGCATCTCTCAGCCAAGCCCTTACACAAAGCGGGATGCAGAAAGCAAAGTGATTTGCCTATGTTCACTCAGCACACCAAGTTACAGAAACAAGATGAGACCTTGGGAGTCGGGCTTGCTGCTGTTCGGGTTTTCATCATTATCAGTTGCCATTGACTCATGGCAATCTCGTGCACAAATAAACAAAACACTGCCGGCCCCATGGTCAGTTACAGATTGGATTGTTGTAGCTCGTGAGTTTTCATTGACTGATTTTCCACACATTGCCATGTCTTTCTTCCTTGTCTTAGTTGGGAAGCTCCACAGAAACCTGTTCTGCATCATGGTGACACACAAGTGTCCATGGACAGACAGCTGATATATTGGGTGGGAATTGAACCTGGGTCTCCAACATGGGAGGTGAGCATTCCACCACTGAATCATACTGCCTCCTGATTGGGATTACAAGAAAGGGGCCTCTCAAGTTGGCCTCCTAGCATGAGACCCAGATTCCTGTCTGCTTTCCATTTGTCACTACTGGTAGTGCCCAGCCCACCTTGAAGACTGGACAATAGTAAAGCTAATTCCGGGTAAGTCTCATTGCCAGCGGGGATGCTAGGTTCACTAGGAGGCTTCAAGCTCCATGTAAAACAAGGCCTGGACATCACAGCTCCAGCTCTGGACAACCTGAGGCACAACCACAAAGCATTAGTGGTCCTGTGTGTCTTCACAGTCCCTGGAATGTTGGAGCTCACTGGCCATTGTGCCAGTCCCTTTCACTGAGGCTCTTTCTCCTTGTTGCTGACCCTCTGCTTTACCTTATGTCCTTTTCTAGTGGCAGGTCTTTGCTGATGACATGTGTCTGCGCACATGATAGAGTGTTGTAAGGACAGCCCCACTCCGTTCTGAACCCTCCTCCAGCAGACCGACGATGACACCATCACTACAGAGAGAACCTTCACCTGGAGGAGGTGAAGGAAACAGGGTGGGCAGGGGGGAGAATGTGCATCTTCCTGGAAAGCTCTGGCCCAGGACCATCCACAGAACAGAGCAGCTGAAGGGTCAAGATGTTCCAACAGCCACCCTTGCTGGTCCTGACCCCAGAGCACATGCAGGGAGACCCTCATCCTGCTGTTCCACCCCAAGCATGTGGAGGGAGACCCTCAGTCCCACGGACAGTCTGGAGATCTCTGGGACCTGTCACCATGCATTTCTGTTTCCTTCAAGAATAGTTAGTTTCAGGTCCCACAACTCCAGACTGTTGACCAGCCAGACCCTAAGAGTCCTGAGCCTCTGCTACCTGGAGATGCATGGACATTAGGTTTGTCTCTGACCTATTTATACCCTCACACACACCAGAAACTAGCCAGCAGCAGCCAAGGTATCCCCCCACCTCCTCCCACCCCGCTCCCTGTGGTATCTGCAGGTGCAGGTGAGGCGAGTGGAGAGCAGTGTACTGTACTAGTCCGGAAGGCTGACCTGTGTGTGCAGGCAAACTGGGAGCGTCTGTAGGCAAATGAGGAGACCAACCAGCTTTGTTACATAAATGGTGTGACGCATCGAAAGGACACTGTGGAGAGTTCACTGCAGGGACAAATTCCTCAGAAAACGCCCATGCCCACCTGCCCCCATCCAGCCCTGCCCCCACCTGCCTGCACCCTGCCCTGTGTGGTGAGGAATTGTCTTCCAGGCTTTGGTGAGCTGAGTGCAGACTACAGGGCCTCTGATGCTGACAATGCACATCCCCCGCCCCCGGCTGGGTGGGCTGAGCTGGCTGGCCGAGATGCCCAGTGTCTGGGATAATCCACTGTGGGAAATGCTGCTGTTGTTATTGTTAAGTGTCTTCAAGTCGGTTCCAACTCAGAGTGATCCTGTGTAGACTTTCCGAGGAGCAGCTGGTGAGTGTGAACTGCCAACCTTGCAGTCAAACTGCAGTCCCATCCTGTGCAGTACCCCACAGAGCCACACTAGGAGTCTGTGGAAAACGTAGTGGTCACGATTTCCCTACCTCAAGCAGCCTGTCCTCCCAGGTCCAGCTGCTCAGTGCCTGAAACTTGGAGAGATGGCAGGTCACAGCAAGAGCCTCCCTCCTCCACCACACAGCCCCCATGTGCCATCCCACCCAACACAGTCTCCTGGAGCCTCTGGGCACCTCCAGCCACCCTCCAGCAGAAAGCCACTACTTTCTGGAAATCTCAAAACTACCAAGATGACTTTGGAGAGCTTTGCTGTGTTACAAAACTCTACTTTTGTTTTCCCCCAAGTACAGTGTACCATGTAATATCAAATGTGCTTTATCACACTAAGACACCCATCCCATGGAGACCATGATGCCCCCTTCTCCCCACTAGAAGTCATGGCACCATGCACGCCATATGGCATTCCCCCCTCGCTGGAGAGGGCTGGGACCAGAGGACCCATGGTCCTGTGGGATCTGTAGCTGTTCCAGCAGTGCCCAAACCAAGCAAGAAGGTCCAGAAGAAATCCCGTGTGTGTGAGAGAGAGACAGCATCAGCCTTGAATGTTCCCAGCTCCTCCCTACAAACCGTGAGGGATACTGAGGTTTGGGTTCAATTCCTGACCGTGGTATTCCATGTATAGTGACTATTGCTTGCCTGTGGAGATCTGAACATCGCTGTGATGCTGAACAGATATCAGCGGAGCCTCCAGACTAAGATGAACAAAGGAGAAAGTCCTGGCAGTATGCGTCAGATAATTAGTCAACAAAAGGACAGCGTTGTCCAGCTTGCTGGAGAACATCATGGTTGATGAAGTGAGGGTCTGTGAGGACTGAGACAACCCTTGAGGGGATGCACTACGGCTTCTGCACCGTTCGCCACATGCCAGCAACAATGCAGGACGAGGGAATGCTTGCTTCTGTTATATGTGAGGTCACCGTGTCACTTAAGCTCCGTGAGGGACTTCCTCTTTTTCACTCCACTTTACCAAGCACGATAGTCTCCTTACCAAGGAGCTGGTCCCTCCTGAAAGCTGTAGTCTGAGCCTCATCAGCTAGTGCTTCCAATCCTGTTCACTTTTAGCAAACAAACAAGGTTCTGTCCTCTTAAGCCTTCCTCCAATCCTGATGCCACGTTCTTCTTCATATAGTTCAGCTCTCATATTATCTGCTCAGCATACAGATTGAATAATTTTAGTGAAAGGATACAACCCTAATACACAACCCTTTCCTGATTTTAAACCATTCAGTATCCCCCTGTTCTGTTCAAACAACGGTCTCTTAATTTATCTACAGACTCCTCATAAGCACAGTTAAGTGTTCTGCACTGTGTTGCCCATCAGTTGTCATGATCCACACAGCCTAATGCCTTAGCAGAGTCAATAAAGCACAAGCAAACATCTTTCTGGTATTCTCTGTTTTCAGTCAATCCATCTGACTCAGCAATGCTACCCTTGGTTCCATGTTCTCTTCTGAATCCATCTTGAATTTCTGACAGTTCTCTATCAATGTAAAGTTGCAACCATTATGTAATTATATTCAGCAAGATTTTACTTGCATGTGATGTTAATGGTATTGTCTGATGATTTTCACATCAAACAATATTATTAGAATCACTTTGGAAAGAGCACAAATATTCATCTCTTCCAATTGGTTGGTCAGGTAGCTATCTTCCAAATTTCTTAGCATAGAACAAGTTACCACCTCCAGAGTTACATCCGTCTGTTGAAGAACTTCCATTTGTATTCCAGTTTGTATTCACCGGTGCCTTCAGTGCACCTGGACTACCTATTTCAATAGCGTTGGGTCTTGAGCCTGTGCTACCTCTTGAAATGTCTGAACATCAAGCAATTCTTTTTGGTATTGTGACTGTATATTCCTTCTTTCTTTTAATGCTTCCTGCACTGGTCAGTATTTTGTCTATAGAATCCTTCAGAATTGCATCCCATGGCTTAGCTTGAAGTTTTTTCAGTTTTTTCAGCTGAAAAAAAACCTGTTCTTTTCTTTAAGTTTTCTAACTCTAGGTCTTTGCATATTTCATTATATGTATATTGCATATTTCATGATAATACTTTACTTTATCTTCTCAAATTGACCTTTGAAATTTTCTGTTCAGCTCTTTTACTTCATCTTCTCATCCATTTGCTTTAACTTCTCTGTGTTCAAGTGCAAGTTTCAGAGTCTCTTCTGACATCCATTTGGTCTTTTATTTCTTTGCTGTGTTTTTAGTGACCTTTTGTTTTTTTCCTGTATGCCGTTTTGGTGTCATCCACAACTCTTCTGGTCTCTAGTCAACAAATGTGTCTTTATCTATCTATCAGCTATCAAATTTATCATCTTCCTCTGTTTTTAATCTTCCTTCCTTTTCTTTTTCCTTTCTTCCTTGCTCTCTCTCTCTCTTTCTCTTCTCAAACATGGCAGTCTATGAGTGCTCTGGGTCTGACTTCATACATCCAGACACCCGAGAATCTGTTCTGGTAAGGTTGTCCCACTGCTCCAGGACCCCCTCTGAGCAGGAAGAACCAGCTGGCCCTCCTGTTCTTTCAAGAACTGGCATTTCACCAGAACAGCAGCTCTGTCTCTACTGTGACCTCCTTGCAGACATGGAATAAGATGTGTCTCTGATGCAGATGGGTACTCAACAATGGAAGAAGGGCCAGCAGGCGTCTGGCTGAGCAGGGCCCTCCACAGATACTGGCTCTCACCTGGATCACGGCAACCAGGGCTCTGCTTCCTATGACTCCCGAGTGCACCCCTAACTGATGCCCAGCATGGGAACCTTCCAGCCCAGAGCCATCCCTGGGAATGCTAACACATCAAAGCCCTTCCAGATCCACACCGCACTCTATATCCCTACCCAGGTGTCTGCTCCTGGCCTTAAGAACAGACAGTGGAAGGAGAGGGCCTTGTGTTCTGTCAACACAGCTCTTGGTTCCAAGAAGAACAATCAGCTCAAACCAAAGGACAGTTCTACGTTGTGTCCTTTCCAAACATCTCACAGACTTCGCAGGTATGCCAAAAGTGCAGTGGGTACTCTCTCTGGGGTGGGGGAAGAGGGTCATCACGTTCCTGATACACACCAACATCCTGATCACAGAGCTGGGAACATCCATTGAAACTGGATTCCCAGATCCCAGCTAAACCCCTCAGTGCCTTTCAGACCTTGGTTGGGTGGTAACAGTAAGTAGCAAGTCTCTCTGCAAGCAGTGTGTGAGCACACACAGGTGAATACCTTCAGCCCCAGCCTCATTGGAACTCCAGTGTTCAACAGGTGCTGGGAATGAAGGCGCTGATGTAGGGGGCATTCTAATGGCCATAATTGTTGTTGTTATGTGCCGTGGAGTCAGTTCCGACTCATAGCAACCCTGTACAGGGTTTCCAAGGCTGTAAATCTTTACGGGAGCAGAAAGCCTCATCTTTCTCCCACGGAACAGCTGGTAGTTTCGAACTACTGACCTTGCGGTTCACAGCCCAATTCATAACCACTACGCTACCAGAGCTTCTTAACAGCCATCATTAGTGTCCTTCAAAGGGATGCTTTCGTGTCCTTACTGCAGACGGTTGCAGTCATGCAGACAGAATGAGGGGATGGATTTTATTGGGGTGGGGTTCTCTGTGCAGGTGAAGCCAGCAGACTCCTGTCCCATTCAGATGTGCCACAATCCCTCACAGGAAACCTGCCCACCTGGCCTGAGCCCCTCCTCCCCTGGGCGAGAATGGCTGGATTCAAAAGGCAGGGTAGGGGACCCCTTTCAAGAAGGAAGGGGTTGGGGTTCCCAGGGAGCCTCACTAGGAATAAACTGCAGCAGCACACCCTACCAATTCATGCCTGAGCCAGGATCTTGGTGGTCCCAGCAACAGCACTCAGAGGGCGGTTTCTGGGGACCAAGTGACGTCAAAAGAATCAGACACAGACCCAGGGGACCAGGAAGGCTCCATCTGGGCTACTACTTCCTCTGTGCCTATGCCTTCCAAACATCTCCACGCCATTATCCCCACCACAACTCATCCACTCCCAAGACGTTTCTACTGGTGAGCCAGTTTCCCCATCTAATGATCTGGATGCCCTTGCTCCTAAGAACCCACACAGCTGGCTGTCTGTGAAGGTCCAACCAGTCCACCTCCCCACCCCCCACTGCCCACCAAATGTGGGGCCTCTTTCCATCCTCACAAGCTAGGTCAGTGAGGTCCCATCTGGGCACAGAGGGTCTGAACATTCTGGGAGGTTCTGGGGGCCATGTCCTCTCCTTGCCTGGAAATACACCTGCATCCTTCCCCTTCTCACCTTTCTTCCATTGACATCCACCACATCAGGCTCCACTACCATGGACCTCCATAATGGAGGACTCAGTGTTGGCATCCACAGATAAAGTTTGTGTTGCTGTTGATAAATAACATTCACCTTTTTTGGTGTGCATTTCTGTGAATTTTAACACACATCAATTTGTGTCAGAGCCACCATGTATGTGATACAGTCCCATCACCCCCCAAATTTCTTCTGCACTCGTCCTTGCAGGTACACACTGACCCTGCCCCTTAACTTTGGCAGTCACTGACCTTTCGAGTTCTGTCCTTGTGGGAATGCAGTGTAAATGGAAAGATGCTGTGCATGACCTTCAGCCTGGGCCCATGTCTTCAATCATACACCTTGTTACATAAGCCCACAACCCATGTGCCGACAGCCCACCTTCACCACTGACAAGTAGTGCTCACATATGCATGTTGATGCTAGATGCCTTCGAGTCTGATCCACCTCATACCTCCCTTATGCACAGCAGATCAAAACACCACCCAGTCATGTACCACCCTCATAATCATTGTTATGCTGGAGCCTGTTACCAATGCCACAGTGCCAATCCATCTCATAGGGCTCTTCCTCTTTCTCACTGTCCCTCCACTTTAACTAGCATGATGTCCTTCTCCAGGGACTGGTCCTTCCTGATAACATGTCCTCAGTGTAACAGACAAGGTTTCACACTCCTGGCTTCTAAGAAGATTCAGCTGTACTTCTTCCAACATAGATTTATTTGTCCTTCCAGCAGTTTCTAGGACTTTTAATATTCTTCTCCAGCTCCCTAACTCAAATGTATCAATTATTCTATGATCTTCATTGTTCATTGTACAACTTTTAAATGCATATGAAGCTGTTGAAAATACCATGGCTTGAGTCAGACACTCCTTAGTCCAGACATCCTTGCTCTTGAACACTTTAAAGAGGCCTTATGCAGCAGATATGCCTAATGCAATATGTCATTTGATTTCTTGACTGCTGTTGATAGAGGATCCACGCAAAATGAAGTCTTTGAAAACGTCAATCTTTTCTCCATATGAATGTTATTTATTGGTCCACTCATGAGGATTTTTGTTTTCTTGATCCTGAGGTGCAAAACTCATACTAAAAGCTGTGGTCTTGAATCTTCATCAATAGCATTTTAAATTCTCTTTGCTTTCAGCAAGCTGGTTTGTATCATATGCATATTGCAGACTGTTAATGAGTCTTCCTCCAATCTTGATGCCACGTTCTTCTTCATATAATGCAGCTTCTTGGATTATTTGCTCAGCATACAGATTGAATAAATATGGTGAAAGAATACAACCCTGGGGTGCCAGGGACCTGCCTCGACACGGATGTTGGTTCACGAGGTGGGGATATCTGGTGGCGATAGGGATAGCAAAAGAGACACAGAGACGCAAAGAGAGAGACAAAGAGACACCCTGAAACCAGAGTGGATGCATTACTGGCGCCCAGCAGATCCGGCGTGGTGAACATATTCGCCATGAGGGCAGTAAGATCCCGCAGAGCAAACATCTTAGCTATGCAGGCAGTACGTTCCCCTTGCTAACTGGTCAGCCACGCATGCCTAGTCAGCCGTATAACACGCCCTCCACGCTGTAATGCACACCTGGGTCAGTCTGAGCCTCCGTTTTATTTAGGGGAGGTACTTTACACAAAGCTGGGCGGGACTAAGACAAGGTACAGCTAACATACATAATTTTCCAGACATTCAGGCACCTTCACATCGTACTTCGCAGGTTCGAATCTCACGACCGCAACTTGGTTTCTCAGGCTTAATTAACATACCTTTTAGCACCTAGCCTCAAATGGGGGAAGGAAAAGGAGGATTGGGAGGATTCCCATTGTGTCGGCTGCCTGGGCCAGGTTTACAGAAAGAAGCAAGGTGCCTAGGTGAATGGGCTGCACCTGGAAACACTTTAGGCAGGGCAGTTCTTTTGTTCTTAGAACAGAGACCCGGGGAGCCACCCAATTTACTTTGAATGAATTCTCTGAGGGAAGACTTTGCCTTTTTGGAAATTGGCAGTTTCGGCTTTTAGGAAAATATCACATTTATCTGTGGACATTAAGGGCTCATGTATGAAATTAATAACAAGCATAACTGAACACTAAGATGAAAAACAGTTTGCTATGTCAGCTAGGTGGCTAGAGTCTGTTCCTCAGAGCCTGCAGCCTGTATGGTCTGCAACACTTGGGTCCACAGGGACTTGAACTCCTGACTGGGTCTGGACGGTCTGCAACACTGGGGCACATCTTGCCTATTTTAAACCATTCAGTGTCCCCTCGTTCTGTTTGAATGACTGCCTCTTGGTCTATGTTCAAGTTTCTCATGAGCACAATAAAGTGTTCTGGAATGCTTATTTTCCATAGTGTTGTCCATAGCTTGTCATGATCCACAGAATTGAAAGCCTTTGTGTAATCAATAAAGCACAGTTAGACATCTTTCTGGTGCTCTGTGCTTTCAGCCAAGCTCCATCTGATGTCATCAATGAGACCGCTCGTTCCACATCCTCTTCTGAATCCGGCTCGAAATTCTGGCAGTTTCCTTTCATGTACTGTTGCAGCTCTTTAATTATCTTGAGCAAAATTTTACTCACATGTGATATGAATTATATTGTCCGATGATTTCTGCAATTCACTGAGTCACCTCTCTTTGGAATGCGCACAAATACAGACCTCTTCCAATCAATTGGCCAGATAGCTGTCTTTCAAATTTCTTGGCATAGATGAATGCATGCCTCCAGTGCTGCATCATTTTGCTGAAAGGTTTCATTTTGTGTTCCATCAATTCCTGGAGCCTTGTTTTTGCCAATGCCTTCAGTGCATATTGGACGTATTCCTTCAGTATCATTGGCTCTTGAATATATGCTACCTCTTTAAATGGCTGGACAGTGTCCATTTCTTTTTGTGCAGTGACTGTGTGCATTCCATCCATCTTCCTTTGGTGCTTTCTGAATTCTTCAATATTTTGTCCATAGAATCCTTCAATATTGCAAGTCAAGGCTTGAAGTTTTTTTCTTCAGTTCTTTCAGCTTGAGAAATGCTGAGTGTGTTCTTCCTTTTTGTTTTTCTAATTCCCAGTCTTTGCACATTTCGTTACAATAATTGACATTGTCTTCTCCAACTGTCCTTTGAAATTTTCTGTTCAGCTCTTTTACCTCCTTATTTCCCATTTGCTTTAGTATCTCTATGCCAGAGAGCAAGTACAGATGGACCAACATTTGTCCAGCCACTTATGAAACAACAGTAGAGCTGTTTCCGATTCAGGACAATTTTGAATAAAACTGCTGTGAATATTCATGCACAGGTTCTCAGGTGAAGGTAAGCTTTCATTTCTCTACAGCAAATGCCAAGGAATGAGATTGCTGAATCTTATGGTACACGTATGACTAATTTCTAGGAAACTGCCAAATTGTTTCCCAGAGTGCTATGCCATTTTACAATTCTACTAGAATTGTATGAGAGTTCCAGTGGGTCCTCATCCTCATCAGCACTTAATATTGTCAGTGTTTTTCATTTTGGCAACTAGATTAAGTGTGTAGTGGGAGCCCATCATGGTTTTAATTTGAACTACCCTAAGGAGCTCTGGGAGCATAGTGGTTACGAGCTGGGCTGCCAACCTCAAGGTCAGCAGTTCAAAACTACCAGCAGTTCCATAAGATAAAGATAAGGCATTGTGCTCTCATAAAGATTTACAGCCTCATAAACCCTGTGCAGGGTCACTATAAGTTGGAACCGACTCTACAGTACTTAACAACAACAAGGATTGGGCAGTGTTTCGTTCTGCTGTGCATAAGGTCACTATGAGTCAGTACCGGCTTCATGGCACCTAACAACAACAATGACTACTATGGGAGTCCTGGTGTGGCACAGTGGGTTAATGTGCCAGACTGGAAAGCCATTTGAACTGCAAGGTTGGTGGTTCAAGCTCACCAGCTCCTCCTCGGAAA
>NW_006408879.1:1812713-1823189 GCF_000296735.1 Chrysochloris asiatica
TTTTTTTGGTACCGTGGTGTAACTCATACAGAAGACTGTGATCTTTGATCTTCATCAGTAAGTACTTTAAGTCCTCTTTGCTTTCAGCAAGCATGTTTGTATAATCTTCATATCACAGGTTGTTAATGAGTCTTCCTCCAATCCTGATGCCACATATAATCCAGCTTCTTGGATTATTTGCTCAGCATACAGATTAAATAAGTATGGTGAGAGAATACAACCCTAGCACACATCTTTTCTAATTTTAAACTGCTCAGAGCCTCCTTGTTACATTCTAATGATGGCTTCTTGGTCTATGTACAGGTTTCTCATGAGCACGATTAAGTGTCCTGGAATACTTATTTTTCACAATGCTGTCCACAGGTGGTCATGATCCACACAGTAAAAAGCTTTTACATCGTCAATAAGCACAGGTAAAGATCTTTCTATGCTCTCTGATTTCAACCAAAATCCATTTAGCATCAGCAATGACATCCCTCTTTCCACATCCTCATCTGAATTCAGCTTAAAGTTCTGGCAGTTCCCTGTCAATGTACTGTTGCAGCTGTTTTTGAATTATCTTGAGCAAAATTTGACTTGCATGTGATATTAATGATATTGTGTGATGACTTCCTCATTCACTTGGGTCACCTCTCTTTGTTGTTGTTGTTGTTAGGTACCATTGAGTCAATACCAACTCATAGTGACCCTATGCACAACAGAACGAAACACTGCCTGGTCTTGAGCCAACCTCACAATTGTTGCCACACTTGAGCCCATTGATGCTGTCACTTTGCCATCTCACTGGAGGTCTTCCTCTTTTTCTCTGACCTTCCACCTTGTCAAATATGATAGCCCTCTTCAGTGACTGGTCCCTCCTGACAATATGTCTGAAGGATGAAAGACGAAGTCTGGCCATCCTGGCCTCCAAGAAGCACTCTGGTTGTACTTCTTCCAACACAGATCTGTTTGTTCCTTTGGTAGCCCATGGCACTTTCAATATTCTCCTTCAACATCATAACTCAAATGCATCAATTCTGCTATTATCTTCCTTATTCACTCTACAACTTTCGCATGCATAGGAGGTTATTGAAAATACTATGCCTTGGGTCAGGCATACCTTAGTCCTCAAACTGACACCTTTGCTCTTCAACTCTTTGTAAGCTGACATGTTTGCTCTTCAACCTCTCTTTGTAAAGGGCACAAATTTGGATCTCTTCCAATCAGTTGGTCAGGTAGCTGTCTTTCAAATTTCTTAGCATAGATGAGTGAGTACCTCCAGTGCTACATCAGTTTGTTGAAAGATTTCAGTTTGTATTCCATCAATTCCTGAAGACTTGCTCTTTTTCAATGAATTTTGGACCTCTTCTCTCAATATCATTGGCTGTTGATCATATACTACACCTTGAAATGGTTGAACATTGGCCATTTATTTTTGGTCCAGTGACTTTGTGTATTCCTAACTTTGTGTATTCCTACCATCTTCTTTAAGGAGCTCTGGTAACATAGTGGTTAAGACTCGGGCTGCAAACCTTAAGGTCAGCAGTTTGAAACAAACAGCCACTCAACGGGAGAAAGATGAGGCTTTCTGCTCCCGTAAAGATTTACAGCCTCAGAAACCCTGTACAGGGTCACTATGGGTCGGAACGGACTTGACGGCACTTAACAGTGACAACAACCATCTTCTTCTGGTGCTTTCTTCATCATTAAATAGTTTGCCCAAAGAACCCTTCAATATTTCAAGTTGAGGCTTGAATTTTTTCCTCAGTTCTTTCAGCTTGAAAAATGCTGAGTGTGTTCTTCCTTTTTGGTTTTCTAACTCTAGATCTTTGCACATTTCATATTAGAATATTTGACTTTGTCTTCTGGAGTTGCCCTTTGGAATTTTCTGTTTAGCTATTTTACCTCCTCATTTGCTTTAGCATCTCCACACTGAAGATCATGTCTCAGAGTCTCTTCTGACATCCATTTTGGCATTTTCCTTCTTTCTGGTCTTCTTAATGACCTTTTGCTTGCCTTCTGTATGATGTTCTTGATGCCATCCCACAACTTTTCTTCTGTTTGGTCAGTAGTATCTAATGCATCAAATCTGTTCTTGTGGTGATCTCTAAATTCAGATTGGATATGTTCAAGGTCATATTTGCGCTCTTATGGACTTGTTTTCATTTTCTTCTGCTTCAGCCTGAAATTGCATATGAGCAACTGATTGTCTGTTCTACAGTGTGCCCTTGGCTTTGTTTTTGCTGTTGATATGGAGCTTTTCCACAATCTCTTTCCCCAGATGCAAGTAGTCAATTTGATTTCTATGTATTCTATCTGATAAAGTCCATATGTATAATCATTTTTTATGTTGTTTTAAAAAAGTATATACAATGAAGTCACTGGTTTCTCAAAATTCTGTCATGTGATCTCCAGCATCATTTCTATCACCAAGGCCATATTTTCCAAGCATTGATCCTTCCTCTTTGTTTCCAACCTTTGCATTCCCATCACCAGTAATTAACCATACATCTTGATTGCATGTTTGATCAATTTCAGACTGAGGAAGTTGGTAGAATTCTTCAATGTCATCATCACTGGCTTTAGTGGTTGGTGCAAAAATTTGAATAGTGGTAATAACTGTTCTTCCTTAATGTTGTTGTAAAGTGCCATTGAGTAGGTTCCAACTCACAGCAACCCTACACAGGGTTCCTGACCTTGGGCTGGTGCATTTGAACTGCCAACCTTGTGGGTCAGAATATGGTGCTAATCCTGGAGTTTTCCTTGTAGACGTATTATCCTATCACAAATAGCATTATACTTGATGATAGATCTTGAAATGTTCTTTTTGATGATGAATGCAATGTTAACCCTCTTCAATTTGTCATTCCCAACATAGTAAACCATGTGATTGTCAGATTTAAAATGACCAATACTAGCCCATATTAGCTTTACTAATTCCTAGAATGTAGATTTCTTCGTGTTTCATTTCATTTCTGACAACTTCCAATTTCCCTAGATTCATACTTGATACACTCCATGTTCCAATTATTAATGTATGTTTCAGTTGTTTCTCCTCATTTTGAGTTGTGCCCCATCAGTTAATGAAGGTCCATAAAGCTTTACTCCACTCATGTCATCATAGTCAACTCTACTTTAAGGTGGATGCTCTTTCCCAGTGGTTTTTTGGAGTGCCTTCCAACCTGAATGACTCATTTTCTGGCGCCATATCAGAGAATATTGAGTACTACTTATCATTTCAATTTTCAATATTTTGGTCCTATCTGACAATGTTTCACTGATATCCATGAGGTTTTCAGTGGCAAAATATTAAGAAGTAGTCCGCCTTTCCTTCTTCCTGGTATCTTAGTCTGGAAGCTCAGCTGAAACCCGTCCACCATGGGAGACTCTGGCAACATTCAAAATGCTGGTGGCACAGCTTCCAGCATCACAACACACAATCCATCATAGTACAACAAACTAACAGACAAGCATTGGCCATAAAGAGTACAGCTTTAAAAACACTATGGATCACTTCTACTCTGTCATATAGGATTCAATATGACTTGGATCAACTCAAAGGCACCTAACAACAATGACAAAGGTGTCAAGCATCTTTTAATGTGCTTATATGTCAATCTTATATCCTCTATATTGGAAGAAGTACAGCCAGAAGGCTTCTTAGGAACCAGGATAGTGAAACTTTTTCTCACACTCCTTGGCTATATGTCAGGAGGGACCTGTCCTTGGAGAAGAACATCACACTTGGCAAAGTGGATCATCAGTAAAAACGCGGACTACCTTTAAGAGATACATTGACACAGTGGCTGTAACAATGGATTTAAGCAGCAATTGTGTGGATGCTGCAGGACTGGGCAGTTTCATTCTGTTGTACATACGTTCATTGTGATCAGAAGCAATTTGATGGCACCTAACAACATATCCTCTTGATGAAGTATCCATGCAAGTGCTCTGCCCATCTTTAACTGGATTGCTTGTTTCCTTTCTGATGAGTTTTGAGAGTTCTTTACATACTCCTATGTTGGATATGTGATTTGCAGAGATCTCTTCGTCTGTAGCTTGTCTTGTCACTGTCATCACAGTGTCTTTCACAGACAGAAGCTCTGCATTTCCATGAAGTCCAATTTACTGGTTCTACCTTTTACAGATTGTGCTTTGGTGTAATAAATAAGAACTCTGACGGACCTCAAGCCATGATTTTTCTCCAAGGTTTTCTTCTAAAAGTTTGACCATTTCATTTCTCACATTTGATACACTTAGATTTCATTGTGTAAGGTTCAAGAGTTAGATTTCAAATCAATGTTCATTTGTTACCAAGCGTTAGGTGAAAAAACTATCCTTTCTCAGGTGAATTGTCTTTGCAACTCTTCCAAAATTCAACTGACTATGTGCTGACCTATTTTGGGTCTATCTATTGTCCTGGTGGTACTATGAAACATTTGGTTGCTAGTGTAGAAATCTACAGTTCAAACTCCTCAAGGGCTTATGGGTAAAATGGCATGGTGATGTGCTCCTGTAAAACTTACAGTCTAGAACACCCTAAGGGGCAGCTCTACTCTATCACAAGAGTCAAAACTGACTCCACAGCACCTAACAATGGCAGCAACATCAGTTGGAATCTACTGCGCTCATAATAACAGTCTAATCCATTGAACATAGAGAAGATAGTGATTGGAATAAACGATAAAGGAAGAGAGCTGATCAAAAATTTTCAGAGGTCAGCTTGAGAAGACAAAGTAAAATATTATAATGAGATGTGAAAAGACCTGAAATTATAAAACCAAGCATTTCTCAAGCTTAACAAACTGAAGAAAAACTCCAAGCCTCAAGCTGCAATATGGAAGAATACTATGGGCAAAATATTAAATAGCACAGGAAGCATCAAAAGAAGATGGAAAGAATACACAGCCACTATACCAAAAAGAATCATTTGATGTTCAAACATTTCAAAACGTAGCATATGATCAAGAATCAATGGTACTCAGGGAAGAAGTCCAAGGCGTACTGACGGCATTGGCAAAAAACAGTGTCCCAGGAATTGACAGAATACACTGAGATGTTCCAACCAACTGGGGCACCACTGTAGGCACCCGCTTGTCAATGCCAAGAAAACTGGAAGACAACTACCTGGCCAGCATATGATGTGATAAGTTTTGCTTTCAATTGTCAGACATATTTTAAAGGAGTTAAGACGGGTGGAACACTCTACCCAAATATTTAGATTTGTGCTGTCTTTACTTGATTGCTGGTGGTCCTGTCCCCTGCTGGCGCCTTTTCCCTCCAGCAATTTTAGAGCAGGTCTGCTGACAAAAGTTCTCTTTCCTTCATCTGAGACTGTCTTTCTCCTGCCTTCACTCCTGACGGCTGTGATCACTAAATGTAGAACTCTGTGTTGACAGTTCTTCCCTCTCAGCACTTGTAAGATAGGATGCTACTTTCTTCTGGCCTCTTGTTTCTGACGAGAAATCCACTGTCCCTCTCACTGTTTTCCCCTACAGGTAAGGTGTCTACAATTTTCCCCTATAGGTAAGGTGTCTTTTTTTTTTTTTTTTTTCTGGGTTGTATTCTAGACTTCATCTTTAGTTTTCAGAAGCTTCATTGCTCTAGATTTCTCTGTGTTTTTCCTGGTTGGTGTATGCTGATCTGCATATTTGCATCTTTTGCCAATGACTTTAAGATGTGAGATCATCCGGGAGAAGCCTGATTGTGTTCAAAGAATGTGGGGTTTTCCTGGAATACTGGACTCATGGGGGGAGTCAACACAAGGGAGAGTCTCCAGTGTTAGCTTTGAAAATGGAGAGACAAGGATGCCTGCAGCTTCTAGGAACTGAGCACAGCTGACAGCCAACAAGCTGCTGGACTCTGCCAGGGAAAAAGCCCTGACCCTCTGGGCATCCCTGGGCACACACCTGATTTCAGTCACTGGAGACCCTGAGCACAAACCAGCTAAGCGGAACCAGACGTATAACCACAGAAGATGAGAGGAAAGTGGCATTTTCTTAAGCCACGAAGTTTTCGGTAATTTGTTATGCAGCGATAGAAAATATTTCTCCAATTACTTTCTTTAGCTACATTCTTTCTTCTCTCCTGCTGGGACTCTCATGAAACAAATATCAAGATTTTTTTGGCAATATATCTATTGGTGCCTAAGGCGGTGTTCCTTATTTTAAACTTTCCAGTCTTTTTTTTCTTTCTGTTGTTCAATTTGTTGTTGCTAGCTTGCTGGACAGGTTGACCTATCTATAAGTTCACTGACCCTTTTCTAAGGCCTCTCTCCTGTCAACTCTATCTAGTTCTTTTGCTATTTTTATTTCGGTCCATGTTTTAAACTTTCCTTGCGTGTCTCCTTTATAAGGGCTCTTTCTGTGCTGAGATTTTCTATACATACATCCAGTCTATGAGTGGTCATCCTGACCTGTTGTAATATTTTCATAATAACTGCCTTAATGCCTTTGTCAGATAATTCCAACAGCTTTGTCATCTTAACTTGGGTCTGTAGATTGTTTACTCATTTTTCCACATAAACAGAATTTTCCTGGGTCTTCATAAGCCTTCTAAGTTTTTGTAATATCCTGGACATTTGAATACTAGGTTATGAGGCTCTGAATCTTGTTTAATTCCTATGGGAAATGTTGATGGGGTCTTCCTCTTTTCCACTGATCTTCTACTTTACTAAGCATGAATCCCTTCTCAAGGGACTGGACCCTCCTGACAACATGTTCAAAGTATGAGAAATGACGTCACCATCTTAATTTCTAAGGAGCAATCTGACTATACATCTTCCAAGACAGATTTGTTTAATAATAATTTCATTATTCTTCACTAACATCATAATTCTTGTTCAGTTTCCCTTATTCATTGTCCAGCTTTCACATGCTTATGAGACTATTGAAAATACTATCACTTGGGTCAGGCGCACCTTAGTCCTCAAGGTGATATCTTTGCATTTTAACACTTTAAAGAGATATTGTGATCCAGACATGCAGGGATACCAGAGATGGAGGCAGAGAGGAACACATAGAGAGGGAGAGCAGCTGAGGATTCTGGACTCATGGGAAGAGAGGGACTGGGTGCTGGAGGCCAGGAGGCAGGCTTACAGAATGTGCCCTTTGGTTGTTTTAATTATTATATATTCTGTAGTGTTTTTGTGTACAACCCCCAAAAAATAAACAAACAAACAAAAAACAGAGGGAATGGAAGGAAATACTGTTGAATGCTGATGCACAGAGGAGATTGTAATCATTGTAATGAAACGATGGTGGAAAGCCCATGTTCTCTCATGTAAACTATCACTCAGTTCACAATAAAAACTTAAAAATAAATAAATAAAATTAAATGGAAGAAATACAGATTAACTGCACCAAAAAGAATTTGTCGACTTTCAATCATTTCAGAGTCACTTGCTATGATTAGGAATCGACTCGACAACACTTAACAACAACAACAACAACCATTTCAGGAAGTAGCATATAATCAAGAACTGATGGTATTGAAGGAAGAAGTCCAAGTTGTACTAAAGGCATTGGTGAAAGACAAAACTCCACAAATTGACAGAATACCAAGTGAGAAGTTTCAACAAATGATGCAGCAAGTACCTGGCCAACCAACAGAAAAATATCCATATTTTTGCCCATTCCGAAGAAAGTTAGTAGATCGAATAGTATGCAGAAATTATTGAAGGATACGACTAACATTACATGCAAGTAAACTGTTGCTGAAGATAATTCAAAAATGGTTGCAGTAGTACATCAATAGGGAACTGCCAGGAACTCAAGCCAAAATCAGAAGAGGATGTAGGAGGGATATCATAACTGATGTCAAATTGATCTTGGTTGAAAGCAGAGAATATAAGAAAGATGTCTGCCTGTGTTTTATTGACTATTGATTATGCAAAACATTTGACTATGTGGATCTTAACAAATTATGGATACTATAAATATGCCAGGTTGTTATTCATTAATTTGTTAAAGGACATTAAGACCACGACGAACATTCATTTCCCTTTCTTTGGGGGAAATTACTTCAGACTGGATAGGTTAGATAGGCTGTAGACGTAGGGTTAACTATTTAAAAAACCACAAAGCTGTTGTTAAGCATCTGTATCATTTTACATTACTACCAGCAATGGATCAGTGTTCTAGTTCATCCACAACTGGACCCATACGCGATATGGTTGTCTTTTCAATGTTAGTCATTCTGCTAGGTGTATGGTGATATCGCATTGTGGTCTAGTTTGCACTTCTCTACTGAGTAGCGTAGTGGTTACGAATTGGGCTGCGAACCTCAGGGTCAGCAGTTCGAAACTACCAGCCTTTCCACAGGAGAAAGATGAGCCTTTCTGCTCCCGTAAAGATTTACAGCCTCGGAAACCTTGTGCAGGGTCGCTATGAGTCGGAACCGACTCGATGGCACATAACAACAACTGGGTAATGATGTTAAACATCTTTTCATGTGCTTATTTGCCACCCATAGATGTTATTTGATGAAGTGTCTGCTCATGTCTTTTGCCCATTTTTAAAACAAGTTATGTGTAATGGAATTTTGAGAGTTCTTTGTATATTTTGGATAAAAGTTCTTTATCAGAAAAAAAAAAAAAAGAGAGAGAAAGAGAGAGATTCTGAAGTAGATTTACCTAATGCTAAACAGTCTTTGATTTCTTTATTGCTGCTTCCATGGGTGTTGATTCTAGAATCAAGTAAAATGAAATCCTTGACAACTTCAATCTTTTCTCCATTTATCATAATGTTATTTATTGATCCAGTTGTGAAAATTTTTGCTTTCTTTACGTTGTGGTGCAACTCATCAGTAAATCCTTCAAGTCCTCTTCACTTTCAGCAAGCAAGGTTGTATCATCAGCATAACACAGGTTGTCAATAAATCCTCTTCCAGTCCTGATGCCACGTTCTTCTTCATATAATCCACTTTATTACTTGCTTCAAATGCATACTCTGAAAGTGTGTCTAAAAGATACAACCCTGACCATGGCTTTCCTGATTTTAAACTGCATAATATCTTCTTGTTCTGTTCGTAATATCTCTTGGTCTATGGACAGACTCCTCATAAGCACAATTAAGTCTTCTAGAATAAATTATGTAATGTTATCCATAATTTGTTATGATTCACATAGTTAAATGCCTTTGTGTAAGCAATAAAACACAACATCTTTCTGGTAGTCTCTACTTTCAGCCAAGACCCATCTGACATCAGCAGTGAACTCTTTCATAGTAATTTAAATGCTTTGCAATGAGCATTCATCATTTTTACAACCAGAAAATTTTAAGCTAGAAAAACATAAAAGGAAGCATACAATAAAATAAAATATATAAACGATGTCATTTATAGTAAATATTTAGATTATACCTTACATGTGTATTATATTTTACATATTTTGACATATGCATGTATAATCTAAGAATCAATTTTCCCTAGAGTAAGATTTGGAAGAGTCCCCTTGCCCTTCTACTTACACCTTGGAGCTGAACTACCCATTTGGAAAGGAAGGGGTACTTCTCTCCCAGGTGCCTTCTCTGGGGCAGTCCAGCCTACAGTGAGTCCACCCTCTAGGTGCATGAGTCACCCTCTCTTTAGCCCCCCAACCCCAGGAGACAGGACGCTCACATTGCACCCACAGACCATTGTTTGCTTCCCTGATTTCCTCTCTGAGAATGGACCACCACACCGGGGTGCACTGCCCATCTGAGGCCCAGAACAGGACAGTGCAGTAGGACAAAGGGTCCTGTCTCCCAGGATGGCTTGAGGCACATTCTGAGAAGGAGATGAGGAGGAGGAGCTGAGATCCACCACACCTTGATGGGCACGCAGTGTTTGTTCCCTGAGGAGGGGGGCTCGGCTTCTGTCTGTCTCCTCCCTCCTCACCCAGTGGCTGGACCAAGTGCAAGGTTCCTCCCACCCAATGGTCAGAGGCCGTGACGAGAACATGGGTTCTGGGACCCGTACATTGCTTCCATCCGTGAGCTTGTCACTCCGTGCTATGCAGCCTCAGACAGTGCCCTGGACCCCTGGCTAGTTGCTACACTTTGGCTTGCCTCACTGGCACATCACTGCTCAGTCCTGCGTAATCTTTGTGTGCTTGAGCCCATTGTTGAGTGTGGTGAGTGTCTTACAGCCTAGAGGGCTCAGCTCCCAGCACTGTAGCTGACAACACTCAGCTGTGATCCATAAGGTTGTCATTGGCTGATTTTCAGAAGCAGATCACCAGGTCTTTCTTCCTAGTCTACCTTGGTCTGTAAACTCCCCTGAACCCTGTCCACCTTGGGTGAGCGTTGAAATACCAGCGCTATAGCTCCCAGCATCCCAGGAACGCACAAGCCTCCACAGTAGGCCAAGCTGACAGACAGGTGGTGGGGGTCCTCCTCAGGCCTCAGTTTTCTTACCTGTGCAATGGGCAACAAGGTGATGGTGCACCACTCCTGCCTCACAGATCACTATGACAGTTTCAGTCAGCTCTTCCTCTCTGACGCTCGGCCCATGAATATC
>NW_006408879.1:1823289-1839002 GCF_000296735.1 Chrysochloris asiatica
CAAGCCCTCAGAGAGTCCCTCCTGGCTCTGCTGTGTCCCCTCTATGCAGTCACAGTCCCAGTTGCACGGGCGGGGGTGCCCGAGGAGTCACACATTCTGTTGGCACCGAGGAGCTGCGAGCTGGCAGGCGGCCAGCATGCGTTGGTGCGAAGCGCTGGCAGCTGCCCAAGACTAGCCAGGCAGCTCAAAAAGGTTCCATTGACTGAGCGCTGCGCTCTCCTCCCCCCGCTCCCCGCCCCCACGGCTCCTGGCATTGTCACCCCCAGAAAAGCTATTTGGGGTTTGATTGTCCCAGCATTGAGAGTGTCGCGCACGCGCACACGCCCGCTACCACAGTATTTTGACATTCTTCTCCTGGTCCACACGTGCTGGATGACAGGCAGCCACTTTGCGAGTAAACAAGGGGCCCTGAGAGGTATGTGACACCCGTAGGCCACGAGGCACGTGGGCTCATTCACTCAACGTGCTGCTGCTTCCGGAAAGCTGCCACCGGGCCAGTCCAGGAGGCACACAGCTGCCCTGCGCGGCACCAGCTACAGGGCTCATTGCACCTCTGGAGATGAGGAGACAAAATGTCAGGAGAATACCCCGATCCCTCCACAAGTGGCACAGAGAGGGCTGGATTGCATGTGTATGATCCTGGAACCCCCAGACTGGGCTCCACGAGGCTCTCCTCACCACGCTTTGAAGCTTTCCCAGAAAAGACAGTTGTCACGCAGGCGACCAGCCAGTGGCCCATGTTGCTACTGTCGGGGGCGGGGGGGGGGGGGTTGGTGAGATGAACTGTCACATCTTAGGAAGTGAGGTGAGCTGCCAGGCCTGAGGGGCTCAGTGAAACAAGCTGCTGCATATAACGGTGACTTCAACTTGGTTCCTACCCATAGAGACCCTGTCTAGGTGGATTTGAACTGCCTGCCTCATTGTTAGCAGTGCAGTGCTTAACCTACAGAGCCACACAAGGGCTCATACTTTGATAAATTCTTGCTGCTATATGTCCTCAAGTTTGTTCTGACCCCTAGTGACCCTCTGGACAACAGACCGAAACACTGCTTGTTAAAATAAAGTGGAAGGTCAGCAAAAAAGAGGAAGAGCCCATCGGTTTTGCCACTGTGGCAGTCCGTCGCATTGGTGGTCTCCTTCTTTTTAAGTGGCCCTCCACTTTATCTAGCATGATGTCCGTCTCCAGGGACTGGTCCCTCCTGATAACATGTCTGCAGTATGAGAAACGAAGTCTGGCCATAGTACATGTTAGGGAGCATTCTGGCTATATGTCGTCCAGCACAGATTTGTTTGTTCTTTTGATATTCCGTGGTATTTTTAATATGCTTCTCCAACACCATAATTCAAATGCATTGATTCTTCTACAGTCTTCCTAATTTATTGTCCAACTTTCACATACATACCATGGCTTGGGTCAGGCACACCTTAGACTTAAAACTGACAGCTTTTGATAAATTGTTGTAGTTAGGTGCCATCAAGTCGGCACTAACTCATAGCAACACCATGTGCAACAGAACGAAACACTGTCTGTTGTCATGCCAACCTCACAATCATTGCTAAACCTGAGTCAGTTGCTGCCACCACTGTGCTAATCCATCTCATTGGGGGTCTTCCTGGTTTTCCCCAACCCTCCATTTTATCAAACGTGATATCCTTCTCCAGTGACTGGTCCCTCCTGATAATATGTCCGAAGTATAAGAGACAAAGTCTGGCCATCCTGACTTCCAAGGAGCATTCTGGTTGTACTTCTTGCAACACAGATCCATTTGTTTTTTTTTTTTTGCTAGAACATGGTACTTTTAATATTCTCTTCCAACACCATAACTCAAATGCCCCAATTCTTCTACAACACTGTCCAACTTTTACATGTATATGAGTTTATTGAAAAATACCATGGCTTGGGTCAGGTGCATCTTAGTCCTCCAATTGACACTTTTGCTCTTCAGCACTTTGAAGAGGTCTTGTGTAGCAGATTTGCCTAATGAAATATGTCATTTGATTTCTTGACTGCTGTTTCCTTGAGTGTTGATGGTTGATCTGAGCAAAATTAAGTCTTTGACAACTTCAATCTTTTCTCCATGTATATGCAAGTTGTTTATTGGTCCAGTGGTGATGATTTTGTTTTCTTTACACTGAGATGCAACCCATACTGAAGGCTGTGGTCTCTGATCTTCATCCATAAGTATTTTAAGTCCTCTTCACTTTCAGCAAGCAAGGTTGTATCATCTACATATCGCAAGTCATTAATAAGTCTTCCTCTTATCCTAATGTCATGTTTTCTTCATATAATCCAGTGTCTCGAATTATTTGCTCAGCATATAGATTGAATAAATATGGTGAAATAATACAACCCTGACGCACACCTTTGCTAATTTTAAACCATTCAGCGTTCCCTTGTTCTGTTAGAACAACAACCCCTTAGTCTATGTACAGGTTCCTCAAGAACACAGGTAAGTGTTCTGAATACCCATACTTTACAATGTAGTCCATAGCTTGTCATTAATCCACACAATTGAAAGCCCTTTGCATAGTCAATAAAACACAGAAAATTTTCTTTCTGGTATTCTCTGCCTTTAGCCTAGATCCATCTGACGTCAGCAATGATATCCCTTGTTCCACATATTCTTGTGAATCTGGGTTGAACTTCTGACAGTTACCTGTCAAAGTAATGTTGCAGCTGTTTTTTTAATTATTTTTAGCAAAATTTTGCTTGCATGGGATATTAATGATATTGTTTTCAGATCTCCACATTCTGTTGAGTCATCCTTCTTTGGAATAGGCACAAATATGGATCTCTTCCAGTCCAGGGAGTCCTCTTCTAAATTTCTTGGCATAGATGAGTGAGTGCCTCCAATGACACTTCACTTTCTTGAAAGATTTCAATTTGTATTCCACCTATTCCTGGAACCTTATTCTTTGCCAATTCCTTCAATGCACCTTGAACTTCTTCCTTCAGTATCATTGGTTCTTGATCATATGCTACCTCTTGAAACGGTTGAATATCAACCATCTCTTTCTGGTACAGTGACTCTGTATTCCCTCCATCTTCTTCTGATGCTTTCTGCATCATTCAATATTGTGGCCATAGAATCTTTCAATAATGATAGTCGAGGCTTGAATTTTTTCTTCAGTTCTCTCAGCTTGAGGAATGCTGAGTGTGTTCTTCCCTTTTGGTTTTCTAATTCCAGGTCTTCTCACATTTCGTTATAATGTTTGACTTTGTCTTCTCAAGCTGCCTTTTAAACATTTCTATTCAGAGTAAATTTCAGACTCTCTTCTGAAATCCATTTTGGTCTTTTCCTTCTTTCCTATCTTTTTAATGACCTTTTGCTTTCTTCCTGTATGATATTCTTGATGTCATCCCACAACTCTTCTGGTCTTCAGTCTTTAGTGTCTAATGCATCAAATCTATCCTTGAAATGTTCTCTAAATTTAGGTGGGATATGTTCAAAATCATATTTTGCCTCTTATATACTTGTTTTGATTTTCTTTAACTTCAACTTGAACTTGCATATAAGCAATTGATTATCTGTTCCACAGTCTGCCCCTGGCCTTGTTTTGGCCGATGATATGGAGTTTTCCAATATCTCTTTCCATAGATTTCAGTGTGTTCCATCTGGTGAGGTACATGTGTATAGTCATCTTTTATGTTGTCTAAAACAGGTATTTGCAATGAAGAAGTCATTGTTCTTGCAGAATTCTATAATGTGATCTCCAGCATCATTCATATCACCAAGGCCATGTTTTCCAACTACTGAGCCTTCATTGTTTCCAACCTTTGTTTTCCAATTGCCAGTAATTATCAATACATCTTGATTGTATGTTTGATCAATTTCAAACTGAAGAACTCCGTAAAATTCTTCAATTTCATCATCACTGACATTAGTAGTTGGTGTGTATATTCGAATAATAGTTGTATTAACTGGGCTTCCTTGTAGGAGTATGGATATTATCCTATCACAGACAGTGTTTCTCCTCATTTTGAAATGTGCTCCATTCACAAATGAAGGTGCTGAAGGCTTTATTCTATTCACGTCATTAAGGTCAACTCTACTTTAAGGATGTAACTCTTCCCCAGTTGTATTTTGAATGCCTTCCAACCTAAGGGCCTCATCTTCTGGCAATATATCTGACAATATCTATGTTTCAATAGTCACTATTCTGGTGCTGACAGTGTTTCCCTGTTATTCATAAGGTTTTCAGTGACTAAATTTTTGGAAGAAGTCTGTCTCTCCTTCTTCCTAGTCTATCTTCATCTGGAAGCTCAGCTGAAATCTGTCCACCATGAGTGACCCTGTTGGTATTTGAAATACCAGTGGCATAGCTTCCAGCATCACAGCAACACACAAGCCACCACAGTATGACAAACCAGCAGACGAGTGGTGGATTTTGCCCAGAGAATCCTTCAATATTGAAAGTTTTGAGGCTTGAATTTTTTTCTTCAGTTACCTCAGATTGAGAAACGCTAATCCTTTTGGTTTTCTAACTCCAGGTCTTTGCACATTTAGTTATAATATTTGACTTTGTCCTCTCAAGCTGACCTTTGAAACTTTCTGTTCAGCTCTTTTAACTCCTCACTTCTTCCATTTGATTTAGCATCTCTATGCTGGAGAGTTTTGGAGTTGCTTCTGACATCCATTGTTGTGCTTTTGATAAATGTTGTTGTTGTTGTTAGGTGCCATCAAGTGGGTACCGACTCATAGCAACCCCATGAATAACAGAATGAAACACTGCCCGGTCCTGTGCCAACCTCACAATTGTTGTTACATTTGCTGCCACTGTGGCAATCCATCTTGCTGGGAGTCTTCCTTTTTTTCTCTGATCCTCCATTTTGTCAAACATGATCTCACTCTCCAGGGACTGGACCCTCCTGACAATATGTCCGTAGTATGAGAGACAAAGTCTGGCCATCTGGTCTGCATGGAGCATTCTGGCTGTACTTCTGCCAACACAGATGAATAAGAACCTAAAAAGGCTGGAGTGGTGGCTGCCATTGGAAGCCCCATCCTCCTGCCTCAGAGCCAGGAGTTCTTCCACTCCTCCACCCTGTGGGTCAGGGTCGAAGACTCATGGTTGAAAAGTCAACTCTTTGAAGGCTCATCAGCCTCCTGACCTTGACCTTCCTTCTTTAACTTTGCATTGTTAATTATAATACAATTTACATAGAGTGAAATATGCAAAGCATGAGGTTTGATATATAACCAACAAGGGAATTAGGGGTAAGGCGTTCCCCCTAACAGCTCCCCTGGGTCCTCAGGGTCCCACCGAGCCTCCAAGTGAAGACTTGACCTCTGCAGAATGTATCCATGAACCCACCACCATCCAGAGGAGCCACCTGCTAACCTAACCCTTAAGCTACCTGTTTTTGGTGCAACCAGCCAAGAGTTCTGCACTGGACTCAGCAACTGGAGAGGGAACTTGGGCAGCATACAGAGCAAGGGTGGTCACATGGAGAGATAACATGACTTCCAGTTCTGTCACTACAATTAGACCCAAACCCCAACCAAACCTGTGGATTCAATTCTGGCTCCGGGCAAGCTCAGTTATGCCAAGTACAGCTGCACTCGATACGGTTTTCGCTGGCTGAGCCCTTCTTCCTAACCCATCGTAGTGTGAAAGCCCCATTGAACCATGCCCATCACAGCAGCACACACGTCTCCAGAGACAGGCAGGCGGTAACTGTTCATGGAGTCCATTGGCTAGGTAGGATTCTAACCCTGAACCTCAGGTACAGGAGCACTTCTGCTAAGCACTTTCTAAGGACCCCTCTCTACAAACTACCTTTCTGTGCTCAAACAGGAACAACCCAGAACCACTCCCTGGTCCCTCAGGAAGATTTTCCCAGACATCTGACCTATCACAAGCCAGCCTTGGCCAGTCCCCACCACATCCTCAGGTTTAAGGGTTGGAAGACAGGACTCGTAGCTCAGCCTGTGGCCCCCAGCTCAAATTAAGCCAACAGCTGAGAGGGCCCTTGTGACTCGTATTGTGATTTGACCCTGTTATGTCTGGATCCCCAAGTTCAAAGCTCCAATTATGCAGTGTGAGTCAGCAGATCAGTGGCCAGCTGACCCCTCCCTTGATTTCATGGAGGGACCATGAGGTTTGAATGTGAGGCTCATTGGGAAGGGAAGTGAGCTCCAAACAGGCAGATTTGAGCCCCTAATACACTGCCAGCACTGACTGCATCCTACTCTCCTGGCCCCTCCTCTGTCTCCTCTGTCTGCTCTCTAAAGAGGCCTCCCCACCATCCTAGTAGCCTTCTAGGGATGCAGCCAAACTGCACAGCATGAAGGTGGTGGGGAGGAGACCATGTTGTCTCTAGACTTCTTAGGACAGGTCTTGGTGCCCTAGGCCAGCCAAGTGGGGTGGGCTGGCGGTTTTTGGGCACTTGCAGAGGCTGAGCCAGGGAACGTGCTTTGTGAGCATGGGATCTGGGAGTCCAGCATCTCATCCCCAAAGATGTTAAGTTGAAATCCCACCCTTCCAGTGTGATTTCTTCTTTATTATGTTAACGATGCCTTATGGGCTTTGTTCTGACTCATGGTGACCCTGAGACTGTTCATGTTTGCGGGAGCAGAAAGTCTAATCTTTCTCCCATGAAGCCACTGGTAAACTCGAACTGTCAACTTTGTGGTTCACAGTCCAATGCTTGTTCTACAGAGCCACTGTGCTCCACTTATCAGTGTAGGGTGGGACCTAACCCTAATCATTTCTGAGTTGTGAAAGGAGCAGATTAGTGACAGAAGGAAGTACAAGCTCCACAGAGGGAGACCAGGACTTTCTCCAAGAGCCGAAAACGAGTCTTCCCTTAGAGCCAGCACTCTGAATTCCAACTGCAGCCTCCTGAATAGTGAGAACATGAATCTCTGCTCGCTACAGCCCCCTACGTGTGGGGAGTTCTGCCGTAGCAGCTTTAGGGCAGACATTGATCTTAGCACTCAAAGTGGGGGTCACACACAAACACCACACTCACCCTTACACACGGTATACTGAATAGACTGCCAACCTCTGGGGTTTAAGTGAGGTCTTTCCTAGCCCTGTGTGCCTGCCTGTCAGGGTGACCCTTCAAAGTAAAGTAGCAAACACAAAGCTGTGGGAGCACATCCAAAGTGCTTCTGTTTTCAGTGTTCCCCGAAAGCTCAGCAACTGCCTCACCCACAACACGTTTTCTAGCAATGTTTTTAACAACTCAACTCTCCCAAAGCTTTCAGTTCAATCTTCAGAAGAAGACATTCTTTCTTCTCTCACTCCAAGTTCATTGGTTTGCTTAATATGTCATTAAAGGATGAAGTTGAGGCCATCAAAGGTAGCTTCTAGGAGGAAGACACTGACTGTGGTGGGCCATTGGGATGGCTAGTGAGCCCAGTTTCTGCCATACTGGTTGTAGCCAAAATCATATATTTTAACCAGCAAAATAGCACATTGCGAGATAAAGTGCTGAACCCAAGTCAAATCTCTGTTTTCAGAGCCTTCCAAGAATCTAAGAATCTACATGTCCCTGAGCAGGATCTGCTGTCCCTTCTCTAGAGAATGAGCCACAGAAAAGTCACAAGTGCTGCAAGTCCATGTGCAGACCGTGCAGGATACCAGCAGCAGAAACCCAAAGTGTGAGGGTTCGATGAGGATTGGGGGACAGAGCCATGCCCAGCTCTTCCTGAGCATGTGCAGTCCCCAGTGTGGTGTTCTCTCCCACCACATCCCGCAGCCACCTTCACAGGACTTGGTTTAACCAATCACACTCCTCCATCTAAGAGTTCTGAATTTCCACAGGAACTTTCTGCTGTAACACTGAGGAAAAGGCAGGAGGGCTATTCCCTTCTGTAGTCTGACCAGTATGCTCTGGGTCAGCCCCAATGATGTCGGAAGGTGCAAGCCTAATGGAGAAAAACGCAATGTCCCCAGGGGCCTGTGCACAGGTGCAGGCAGGACCTGGGAGCTGGCCTGTCTGTCCATGTTCTGTCTGTTCAGCCAAATGCTTCATTAGCCTCCTGTAGACAGTGACCTCCCTGCAGACCTACGCTCCCTGCATGACCCCTGACTCTGAGCATTCTTCCACAAATTAATTTCTTAAGTTGACAGATTAAAGTGTACTCCATGCCCAGGGCACCATACCCTACTGGGTTCTGGGGCTTTGAACAGGTTGGGGCAATGGCAGGGGAGGTGCATGGGAGGTGAGGAGCCCAAATATTGAACACACACCAGGAAGGGCAGGTGAGCCGGTGGGGTGTCAGACACTGGAGAGAACATTGCAACCAGGGTGGAGTGATGTGAATGAGCAGAATCTCGGGAACAGTGAACAGCACTGACTCCCACCCTCCCTCACTGCAGTGAGGGCATGGTCAACTCCAGAGATCAGATCTCTTCCAGGTCTCTTGGTTGTCACTGTGAGACGCAGAGAGGGATGGCTCCATCTGTGAGAAGGGCACCTCAACCAGGGCTCCCTGTCCTGGGGAGAGAAGCCCAGATGGAGAAAACAAGCCACACCTCAGGAACCCCGACTCCACAGACAGAGCAGGGGGTTGACATTGAGAAGAACACCGCCTTCCTGCAGGCACAGGTGTGAGAACAGGGACACTCTTCTTACAGATTCAGGATGTCAGCCACCGGCACCCTTACGATCTGACCTGCTGACTCCCAGGCCCATCAGTGTGTCAGATTACCCAGTAAGCAAGGTAAGCACAGGCTTCTTTGCATTTACTTGCTTAATGTGTACTGATGGAAAGTTGTTCACTACAGATTAACAAATAAACACAAGTAAACCCTTGCTTACTTTGCTTATTGGGTAAACTGCCTCTGCCCTTTAGGTACAGTAATTCATTAGAACAACCCACAGAATTCCTAAGAGCATAATACACTTATGACTATAGGCTTGTTGTTGTTGTTGTTGTTGAGTGCCATTGATTTGGTTCTGACTCTATGCACAAGAGAATGGAAGACTGTAGTCCTGGGTCATCCTCACAATTGTTCTGTTAGAGCCCATTGCTGCTGCCACTGTACAAATTCATCTTGTTGGGGGGTCCCCCTCTTTTTCACTGACCCTCCACTTTACTACCATGATGTCCTTCTCCAAGGACTTGTTGTTGTTGTTAGGTGCCATTGAGTCGTTACCAACTCATAGCGACCCTGTGCACAACAGAACGAAACACTGCCCAATCCCGGGCCAACCTCACAATTGTTGCCATGCTTGAGCCCATTGATGCTGCCACTTTGCCAATCCATCTCACTGGGGGTCTTCCTCTTTTTCTCTGCCCCGCCACCTTACCAAACATAATATCCTTCTCCAGTGACTGGTCCCTCCTGACAATATGTCCTAAGTATGAGAGACGAAGTTTGGCCATCCTGGCCTCCAAAGAGCACGCTGGCTGCACTTCTTTCAACACAGATATGTTGGTCCTTTTGGCAGCCCATGGCACTTTCAATATTCTCCTCCAACACCATAACTCAAATGCAGCAATTCTTCTACAGTCTTCCTTATTCACTGACCAGCTTTCGCATGCATATGAGGCTATTGAAAATACCATGGCTTGGGTCAGACGAACCTTAATCCTCAAGCTGACATCTTTGTCCTTCAACACTGTAAAAAGTTACTGTGCAACAGATTTGCCCAATGCAATACGTCGTTTGATTTCTTGACTGTTGCTTCCGTAAGTGTTGATAGTTGATCCAAGAAGAATAAAGTCCTTGACAACTTCAATCTTTTCTCCGTTGATAAGAATGTTGTTTATTGGTCCAGTGGTGAGGATTTTTATTTTCTTTACATTGAGATGCAATCCATACCGAAGGCTGTACTCTTTGATCTTCATCAGTAAATATCTTAAGTTCTCTTCACTTTCAGCAAGGACGGTTGTATCATTTGCATATCACAGGCTGTTAATGAGTCTTCCTCCAATCCTGATGCCACATTTTTCTTCATAGAACCCAGCTTCTCAGATGACTTGCTCAGCATACAGGTTGAATAAGTATGGTGGAAGAATACAACCCTGTCTCACACCTTTCTTCGTTTGAAGCCATTTGGGGTTCCCATGTTCTATTTGAACAACTGCCTCTTGGTCCATGTACAGATTCCTCATGAGCACAATTAAGTGTTCCAGAATACTCATACTTCACAGTGTTGTCCATAGCTTGTCATGATCCACACTATCTCCATGAACCGGTTCTCCTAATAACATGCCCGAAGTATGAGAAACAAAGTCGCATCCTCTTGGCATCTAAGGAACATTCTGGCTGTGCTTCTTCCAACACAGATTTGTTTGCTCGTCTAGAAAGCCATGGTACTTTCAGTTTTCTTCTTCAACACTATAACTCAACTCAATCAAATCTTCTACACTCTTCCTTATTTGTTGTCACCCATGCTTATGAGGTGATTGAAAATATCATGGCTTGGGTCCGGTGCACCTTAGTCTTCAAAATAATGTTTGTTATACTTTTTAACACAACCCAAAAGGATACAAATGAAAAAAAACCTGGGGTGAGGTCAGGGAGGATCCCAAATGTAGTTTCCATTTCCCAAGAGAGGAGCTACCCTCCTGAGAGCAGGACATCTTGTCTATTAGGAGTTCTCTGATCCTCTGTTTCAGGCTTTCACCAGCAGCCCTGAAGGCTGGGCTCCATCAGGTGAGTCTTTCCTAGTCTGGCCACCCCTACTCCCACCATAGTCCTTGGGTGTGGCCTGGTGTCCCAGACCAAGGCGCTCTGCTTCCTCCAAGGTTACTTCTTCAGAGCCAGGGACAAAGGCCACCTACATGGCTGCAACAGGGAAGTTGTATCTTTGGAGATTCATACTCAGCATCTATTCTGATGGCTGACAATTTGACTGTACTCACCAACATTGCACTCATACGGCTGCGTGTCTGTGTGTATATATAGCACCTTGCGCAGCCAGCACAGTAAGCCATAAAATGTGCTTCTCCAGGCAACAGAAAGACCGGGTCAACAGAAAAATGTCCCAGTGTGGCTTCTAAGGCCGCTAATTGATCCTGTGCCTGGAGTTGCCTTGCAAAACATTCCCGAGCTGCGGGCTTTACCCCACAAATGCTCTGGCACCAGCTGTCTGAAGCCTAAATCTGCTTTCCACTGAAAGAGGGGCATTAGAGGTCTTCTCCTTTTACACACTGTATTTTCATTTTTGTAACAGCATTCCTGCAGCTCGAAGCTGCTGTAGGTGGTGCGGGAGGAACCATGAGGAGCTGACTTCGGATGTGCAATACAGACAGGGTATGATTTATGGGGACGGCTGTGACCCTGACATCCACGAGCCTGCAGGGAGGAGGAGCCCCTGACTCACAAAGTAAATCACTGGGAGCCTGTATCTGAGCACTTCCATCTGTCAACACAGGATCCCCATTGTATTCACTCCAGTGTCCCTGCGGGAGGAAATACACACTCATGCACACACGCTCACACTCTCACATATGCACACATGCTTACACAAGTCTCAAATGCACATGCATTGCACTCACTTGCGCATGTGCGTGCACACATGCACACACACACACGTGTACACACTCTGACATACATACACATGCTCACACTCACATATAGACACTCATAAATGCATGTGTGCATGCACACACTCATACATACACACACTCACACACAGGTTCATTCTCACATGTAAACATGCATGCCATTACACTCTATCACACTCGCATATATACATATTATCACACACATATTCACTCTTGCACGTAAATGCATTCTATAATAGTTTCATATACATGTGATCACATGCATGTTCACGCTTACATATAAACACACTCTATCACACTCGTGTGTATACATATGCTCACACACATGCTCACTATCACATATAAACACATTCTATCACTGTCACATATCTACATATGCTCGCATGTGTGTTCACTCTCATATATAAACACACTCTATGACGTCCAATCACATTCACATGTGTACATCTGCTCACACTCATGTTCACTCTCACATGTAAACACACTCTATCACACTAACATGCATACATTTGGTCACAATCTCTCACACTGGCATGTGCATGCACACTCACATTCACATGTGTACACACGCTCATATACACACATGCTTACAGTCTCAAAGTCACATATATGCACAGATAAACTCACATGTGCACACACACAGATGCTCACTATCACATATAAACATGCATGCTATCACACTCACATGCATACATATGTTCACACACATGTTCACTCTCACATGTAAACACACTATCACGCCTACATATGTTCATGCTCACATGCACATGTTCATGCACACCCTTTCACACTCACATAGGTATACACACACAATGTCTCATATTCACATATGTACACTCACAGGTGAATGCAGGCACTCTCACACTCATGTATTACAGATACTTACACACACTCTCATACTCACATATTACACATATTTACACACACTCACACTCACATATGTATACACATTTACACAAAGTCTCACACTTACATATATGCACTCATATGGACCTGCATGCACTCTCATACTCACATGTTTTATGGTCACATGTGCGCACACATGCACACACTTACCCACATATATGTGCACATGATCACATGTTCAAACTCTCATGCTCACACTCAAATGTGCATACACTTATTCACACTCACATATGTACACACCTACTCATGTATATGCATGTACACACTCATGTATATGCACACATGTTCATACACTCCCACACTCACATATATCCACATACAAATGCTCACACTCACATACACAGATTTACATGCTCACGCTCACATATATACCCATGTTCACACACTCTCACACATATGCACATGTTCACACACTCATGTCCACACACACTCTCACACTCACACACATGTACATGGGCTTGCACACTTGCTCTCACACCCACACATGTTCACACATTAACACACACATACACAAACCATATACTCATTTTATGCACACATAATACACATGATCACACTCGTGCTCACACTCACATGCACATGCATGCTCACATTCATATATATGCATATACTCACATTCACATGTGCATGCAGTCTCAAATATATACACACACTAATGTTCACACACATTTTCACACTCTCATTTATAGTACACATGCTCACATATTCACATGGTCACACTCACATATGTATACATTCCTGTTCTCACACTATAAAATGCACACTTTCACAACAAACTTACACTTGTGTGCATGTGCACACACATATATACTCATACTTATTCACATGCTCACACACATGCCTACTCACATTTGTACGCATGCCCACACAAATGCACTCACATTCATATATGCACCTACTAACATTCACATGTGGACATACATACACTCTTATACACGTATGCCCACTCACACACTACTCCCACACTCTTGCACACACATGTGCACACTCTCACACATTTGTGCATGTGCAAACATATGAATATTCACATGTTCTCTCACATAGTCACTTTCACACACATACCCACATGCTCACACTCACCTATACCCACTCTATATGCATACATGTACACACTCGCATGCTCACAGTCATTCTCACATATGCACACGTACACACAAACTCACATACAAACACTCATACATGCTCACACACACTCACTCAAACACTGCTACACACACACACAAATTCACACACGCATACACACATGCTCACTCTCTCACACACATGCTTCTAGGCTCTAAAAACAGAATGCAGAGAACAGTGTAGGGCCTCGGCAGAGCCCTAACCAGATTAGGGTGTTCAGTGGGTCTGGAAATTCAGATGCCTGCCTGAAGTTTCCATATTTGATTCTAGGTGGCCCTACTCTGCCCAGTCCTGAGGGGTGTAGCCCTACACCTGGCCAAGGTGGCTCACAGCATCAGAGCCATTGGCAGACAAATCTACACACAATGCCTGTCTGATGGGTTACAAAGTCTGATGAGCAGACACCGGGCATCACGAGTTGCTAGGGAGCATCAGAAACGCAGGTGGAGAATTGATCAAGTCAGTTGATCAGGTCGGCTATGTACAGAGTGTAAACAGAAGAGATTAGATGGTCTTATCTTAGCTCACAGAAAGGGCCAGCAACCAGGCAACATCAGAGCTAACAGCTTATCTAAATTCTCAAGTGCAGTATCACTTTTGGGTGGTTGGGGGTCCCATCCCTCTGCCTGTGACCCCCGGATCTCCTTCCCACACACAGCCCCCATCTCCTCTGAGGGGGTGCCCCTTCTTCCATGTGGGACTCGGGAGTTCTGGTTTCTTTGTGGGATCTCCAGCTGTCCATACTCCTCTCTCATCCTTACGGTGGCTGCTCCACAGAGAACTGGTCGTGGGTAGTGGCCAGGAGAGCCAATTCCCATATGGGTGCCCTCCAAGGCAGGCCCCTGCAGGCCCACCCCACCCCCAGTTGTGGTATGAACAGTTTGACCATGACCTCTGCCAAGGTGGAAGGCTGCCAACATGGTGACATCGATCCAAACAACCTGGCACCAAGCAAGGAGGTCCTGCCGCCTCCATCTTACCTGCTGTGATCCCTGCCCCTGGCACTAATGCAAAGTGTGGACTTCTGTCCTGTAACACCCAGCAGTCAGAGGCCCCTTGGAACATGTTGTGGGCTGAATCATGTCCCCAAAGGAAGAGCCAAGGTCCTGGGTCCTGGACCTGTGATGTGACCCTCTGTGGGTTGAAGGTTTTCTTGTGTTAGGTTAAGAAAGTCCTAAACTCAATTCCTCTAAAGTTATAAAAATCACAGAACAAGCATACAGACACATATGGAAGAAGCCAGGCACAATGTGAGGGTCACCAAGGACCCAAGCAAGGAAAAAACCCACACAGCCAAGGCCCTGATTGTAGCCTCCTAAACCAAGAAGTCTTGGTTTAGCGCTGTGGGTTAATGTCCTGGACTGCAAAGGCGTTTGAACCACAAGGTTGGTGATTCAAGCTCACCAGCCACTCCTCGGAAACCCTATACAGGGTCATTAGGGGTCGGAACTGACTCGACAGCACTTAACAACAACAAACTGTGAGAAAATTAGTTTCTGTTCCTTAAAGCCACCTCTTTGTGACATTTATTTTACAGCAGTATATTCTGTGTGTACACCCATGCAAGTGTGCACACACACATGACCATCTTGTGTGCACACATATACACATACAGAAAAAAAAACTCTATTTCTCCCCACTAAAAACACTGAAAAATAATGACCAACACACGGCTAATGAGTGTGCTCACTGATCAAACTGAGGTCCTACTAGATCATTTCTCACTATTCCCCTTGAGAAATGGTTGATTTCAAATCTGGAGACAGAAGAGAAGCCATCAAAAAGTCTACAATGGGATAGAAAGACTCCAAAAGCAAGTTTGAGGCTCCACTGACTAAAGATGGGATAATATGAGCTGCAATAAAAATACAAAAAAAAAAACAATGAATTCAAACACTTGAAATACGTTTGTTGATTTATTTCATAATAATAGTCAAATGTAATCCAACTAAGGGGCTCTGGTAGCATAATGGATTATAAGCTGAACTGCTAACCACAAGGTCAACAATTCAAATCTACCAGTAGCACAGGAGGCACTCACTCATCTCTGCCAGGAAATTTGGAGGACGACTGTCTGGCCGACTGATTGGAAGAGATCAATGTTTGTGCCCATTCCAAGGAGAGGTGACCCAACGGAATGCAGAAATCATTGGACAATCTCTTTGATATCTCAAGCGAGCAAAGTTTTGCTAAAGGTAATACAGAAACGGCTAC
>NW_006408879.1:1840472-1842302 GCF_000296735.1 Chrysochloris asiatica
TAACCACTACACTATCAGAGCTCCTTAACCCACCCCCCCGCAACTAGTTGCTCACAACTATAGGATGCTAAGGAACCGGCATGTATTGGTAAACAAATATAAAGAATTCAGCAGTTGTCCTTCATTCCCTGTACAAACGCACCAGTTGTCCATCAGGTCATCGCACTGTGGTGACTTGTATGTTGCTGTGATGCTGGAAGCTATCTCACCGGTATTTTAAATGCTGTCAATGTCACCCATGGTGGACAGGTTTCAGCTGAGCTTCCAGACTAAGACAGTCTAGGAAGAAGGAGAGGCAGACTGCTTCCAAATATTTAGCTACTGAAAACCTTCTGAATAAGAGTGAAATACTGTCTGCACCAGAATGTTGAATATAGAAACATGATGAATAGCACCGGAATATTGTCAGATACAGTGCCAAAAGATAAGCCCCTCAGGTTGGAGGACACTCAAAATATGACTGGGGAGAAGCTGCCTCCACAAAATAGAGTTGACTATGATGACATTAATTGAAATAAAGTTTCAGGACCTTCATTTGCTGAGGGACACAACTCAAAATGAGGAGAAACAGCTGCAAATATCCATTAAAAATTGGACCATGAAATGTATGAGGTATGATTGTAGGAAAGTTGGATAATGTCAAAAATGAAATGGAGCACATGAAGATCAGTATACTAGGTGTCAGTGAGCTGAAATAGTGGGTACTGGCCATTTTGAATTTGACAATCACAGTTTACTATGCCAGGAATGACAAATTGAAGAGGAATGGCATTGAATCTCATTATCAAAAAGAACATTTCAAGATCTATCTTGAAGCATAATGCGGTCTATGATAGGATAATATCTATATACCTCTAAGGAAAATTGGTTACTACAACTATTATTCAAATTTATGCATCAACCGCTAAAGCCAGTGATGATTAAATTAAAGAATTTTACTAACTTCTTCAGTCTGAAATTGATCAAACATGCAATCAAGATGTATTATTCATAACTGGTGATTGGAATGCAAAGGTTGGAAACAAAGAAGAAGAATCAGTAGCTAGGACATATGGCCTTGGTGAAAGAAATGATGCTGCAGAATGCATGATAGAATTTTGAAAAGCTAATGATTTCTTCATTGCAAATACTTTCTCTAAACAGCATAAATGATGATTTTACAGATGGAATACTCAGAAATCAAACTGACTACATCTTTAGGAAGAGACAGTGGAAAAGCTCCATAGGGTCAGCCAAAACAAGGCCAGGGGTACACTGTGGAATAGACCATCAATTGCTCATATGGAAGTTCACGCTGAAGCTGGCAAAAATTAAAACAATCCACAAGAGCCAAAATATGACCTTGAACATATTCCACTTGAATGCAGAGATTATCTCAATAACAGATTGGATGCATTAGACACTAATGACTGACAACCAGAAGAGCTGTGGGATGACATCAAGAGCATCATACAAGAAGAAAGCAAAAGGTCATTAAGAAGACAAGAAAGAGGGAATAGGCCAAAATGGACGTCAACAGACACTTAAACTTGCTCTCTGCTATAGAGATAAAGATGCTATAACAAATGGAAGAAGTGAGGAGGTACAAGAGCTGAGCAGAAAACGTCAAACGGCAGCTCAAGAAGACAAAGTCAAATATTATAATAAAATGTGCAAAGATCTGGAGTTTGGAAAACAAAAGGGAAAAACACACTCAATATTTCTCATGCTGAAAGAACTAAGAAAAAAAGTCAAACCTCAACTTGCAATACTAAAAGATTCAGTGGAGAAAATATTGAGTGGTGCAGAAAGCATCAAAAGAAGATGGAAAGAATACACTGTCACTGTACC
>NW_006408879.1:1844637-1849110 GCF_000296735.1 Chrysochloris asiatica
TGTTTTATTGACTATGAAAAGACCTTCAACTGTATGTATGGATCTTGACAAGCTATGGACAATATTGAGGAGAATGAGTATTCTGGAACACTTAACTGTGCTCATGAGGAACCTGTATATAGACCAAGAGGCAGTCATTCGAACAAAACAAGGGGACACTAAATGGTTTTCAATCAGGAAAGGTGTGGCCCAGGCCTTATTCAAGCTGTATACTTTGCAAATTATCCAAGAAGGTGGATTATATGAAGAAAAACATGGCATCAAGATGGAAGGAAAACCCATTAACAACTTTGGATATGCAGATGGTACAACTTTGCTTGCTAAAAGCAAAAAGGATTTAAAATACTTACTGATGAAGATCAAAGACCACAGCCGTCAGTGTGGGTTGCATCTCAGTGTAAAGAAAACAAAAATTCTCTCCACTGTACCAATAAACAACTTCCATATAAATGGAGAAAAGATTGAAGTTGTCATAGACTTTATATTGTTTTTTTGTTGTTGTTTTTTTTTTTACATCATCAACACCCGTGAAAGCAGCAGTCAAGAAATCAAAAGACATATTGCATTAGTCAAACTGCTCCTCAAGACCTCTCTGAAGTGTTCAAGAGCAAAGACAGTCTGAGAACTCAGGTGTGCCTGGCCCAAGCCATGGTATTTTCAATAGCCTCGTATGCATGCAAAAGTTGAACAGGAAATAAGGAAGACCATAGAAGAATTGATGCATTTGAGTTACTGTGTTATGGTGTTGGAGAAGAATATTAAAGGTATCATGGACTGCCAAAAGAACAAACAAATCTGTGTTGGAAGAAGTACAACAAGAATGCTCCTTAAAAGACAAAATGACCAGACTTCATCTCTCATACTTTGGACATACTATCAGGAGGGACCAGTCTCTGGAGAAGGGCATCATGCTTGATAAAGTGGAGGGTCAGCGAAAAAGAGGGAGACTCCCGACAAGATGGATTGCCACGGTGGCAGTGACAATTGTTACCACACCTGAGCTCATGGCTGCTGCCACTCTGCCAATCCATCTCGTTGGGGGGGAATCACCCTCTTTTTCACTGACTCTCCAGTTTATCAGCAGCAATGGACTAAAACTTCACAGTAATTGTAAGGAGGGCTCAGGTCAGGTGGTACTTCATTCTGTTGTACACAGAATCACTATGGGTTGGAACTGACTCTACGGCACCTAACAACAACACTGACTCACACAGGCATGAACACACATGCATACAGACACAGAAACATACATGCCTGCACACACATGCACATACAGACACGCAGGCACACACAGAGACACACATATGAACCAGCACACAGAGACGAACACATAAATAGACATGCATGCAGACACACACAAACAGACACACAAACAAACATATTCATACCGGCACACATCAATACACATGAACAGACTGACATGCATGCACAGAGACAGACACGCACACATGTGTTGCCTTCTGATGGCTGCTGACTTCCACACCCATTACCATCCACCCCCTGACAGTCTCACCCCTGAGTACTGATTGAGCCCCAGACCCGTTTACAACCCTAGCCATTTTGCTTGCTGCTTGGTTTATGTGCTTCTTTTGTTTTCACTATAAAATGCCCTAAATCATTCGTCTTCTTGAATCCGATTCCTACAGTGTTTTTGCTGGGTGCATTGCCAACTAGCCTCCGTTCTCATTCTTTCTGCCAAGAGTTTTCCATAACATAAAGTGCCCTGCATTCTGTTGTTTGTCATATAAATGGCCTTTTAATTTGTCTTTTTAAATCATCGTAATTATTCGATTATTTTTTCCAGCTAGGATCATGGGTAGGTGGTTAAAAATAGGATGTTTGAGGCTTATGCTTGAAACTAATGCAAATGCACAAGATGAGAGAAATTAAAATATAACATTTATTAAGTGCTTACCATGTGATGACTGTACTAAACAGTGTCTACTTTATTTCTTTTTTGACTAGTTATTATTAAGCAGATTTTACATGGCAGACACTAAAGTTATGAGAGGTTAAGTAATTGTCCAAGGATATTTATTGGCAAATCATGAATCTGGGGTTCCAACCAGGCTTCCATCTCCCTCTCTCTCCCTCTGCCTTTCTCTCTGTCTTTGTCAACGACCTTTCTGCCAACCCCTGACAACAGATCAGAGAGACTGGATTGATTGCATCCCATTGGAGCATTGGGCTAACGGCTACCATGCACTCTCACTCTTTCTGTCTCTCTCGTCTTCTTTTGCATGTATAAGTGATGCCGTTACTTAGGTAACTACGTCCATGCATGTGACTGCTTTAGAATTACCCATGGATGCTGTGCTTCAGGCTGGAGAAATGAACAATTGGGAGCTGGTATAATCTGTGGCCTTATTTAGCCAAAATGACAACAATCATCATAATTTTTTTAGGTCAAAAATTCCTTTGTCTAGAAATTGTTATTTTTAATAATGTATATATATATATATATATATATCACAATTTGGCTTTTTATTTTGACCCACATATAAGCATTTGTTGTTGCTATTAAGTGCCATCAAGTCGGTTCCAACTCATAGCAACCCTGCATAGGGTTTCCAAGGAGCAGCTGGTGAGTTTGAACTGCCAACCTTGTGGTTCAAATCAACCTTGCGGTCCAGTGCCTTATCCCACAGAGCCTCACCAGGACTCCTCATGGTGGACATAAAAGCATGCCACCTGGATATATGTGAGGGTGAATAGGAGATGTACCTGCTTCTGTTCTCCAAGTCCAGGGTCTTAGCACCCATGAGCATTCTGTTCCTACCACTCTCTCCACTGTCCCAAGAAGAGAAGCCACTACATTAAGGGACAGACAGCCACTCTGAGACATGCATAGTACCTTGGCCCCAGGGGCAGGCTCATCTGTGGGGCACCCGCAGGTGTATGGTCCCTGAGGATTCCACAGGGACAGGGCTTTCTGAGCCCAAGACAAAACATCAGTGGATACCCAGAGCTCCACAGTGATGTAATAAATCTAGTCTCTGCTCTGTTGTCGAGTTGGCAGAAGGGTGTTTACAGAGGCAGACAGACATAAACATGGATACAGCTGACCGAAAGTACTTCCTGTTCCTTTCTGCACCCCTCACTTCTCACACCCTTGTCCTGCACTTGAATGACAGCTCTCTCCAACCCTGCAGCAGACTGTACATCACAGGAGTCAGTGGGCACTGGGGACTTGAGATTTGGTTGAATCATTAAATGTAGGTCAAACCATGGCCTTCCTACACTGCAAGACAGGCCTTTTAAGATGGTTGTCCCATTCCACTGACTCCACATAAAAACCTATCAGATGAGTGGGACATACTAAAAATTACAAACTTATGTGCATCAAAAGACTTCACCAGAAGAGTAAAAAGGAACCCACAGAATGGGAAAAAATCTTTCGCAATGACACATCAGACAAGGGACTCATTTCTAAAATATACAGGAAACTACAACATCTCTACAAGAAAAAGACAAAGAACCCAATTAAAAAGTGGACACAGGACATGAACAGACACTTCACTAAGGAAGAAATCCGGGCAGCCAAAAAACATATGAAGAAATGTTCATGATCACTAGCCATTAGAGAGATGCAAATCAAAACAACAATGAGATATCATCTCACACCAGCAATAACAGCAAAGATTTAAAAAGTGTGGGACAATAAATGCTGGTGAGGATGTGGAGAGACTGGGACATTCCTACATTTCTGGTGGGACTGCAAAATGGTTCAACCTCTCTGGAAAGCAATATGGCACTTCCTTATGATCCAGTAATTCCTCTACTTGGTATTTACCCACAAGAAAAACGAGCCACAACACGAGAAGATAAATACACACCAATGTTCATAGCAGCACTCTTTACAATAGCAAAAAGATGGAGGCAGCCAAAGTGTCTAACAACTGAAGAATGGATAAATAAACTGTGGTACATACACACAATGGAATATTATGCTACCTTGAAAAATAACAAGAAAGCTGCAAGCCACCACCTAACATGGATGAACCTTGAGGACATTATGCTGAGTGAAATTAGTCAGTCACAAAATGAGAAATACTGCATAGGACCACTACTATAAAAGACTAAGAAAAAGAACCCATACTAAAGGGGGGTGAATTCTTTGCTGGTTGTTGGCATGTGGGGGTGGGGTGAGAGGAGGAAGGGGAAAGTGGAGCACAGGGCAGGGAATAGACAGAGGATTGTTTGGGTGCTGGGGAAGAGGGAGAGGAAATGGAAGAACAAAGCAGATGGGAGAAAAATTAGGCAGGTTTGCATGGGCTAAGTGGGACAGAGGTAAATAACAATGTATACAAAACCTTGGAACAACAGGGCTCTGGGATACAGAGATTGAGAAATGGTTGGAATGGGGAAAAGGGGGGAATAATGTTAAGATGCTTGGCTGTCTTTTGAATCTTGGTTTCCTTGCATTATATTATAAAATAGACACTGGAGGGGGAAAGAAAGGAATAGCCAGAA
>NW_006408879.1:1850021-1859314 GCF_000296735.1 Chrysochloris asiatica
CAAGAAGTGACTGGCTTACAAGCTTTCAAGAGGGAACCTAGATCCAGAGGGCGTAGAGGAAGGTAGAATCTCCACTGAGTAGTATCCAATCTGTCTGGGCAGGGCTGATGAAAGGAAATGAAGATAGGTCTCTTGTGAAACAATAATGAGTAATTGTTATCAGGAGTGATTGTGAGGGTTGGAAATGTACAGGTAGACTTTTTATAGCAAGGAGGGGAGTGATTAACTTTTCAGTCTAGGAGCAGAGGTTCCTGGGACCATCAACGGAGAAGAGCAGAGGGCGGGACCCTACCCAGAGAAGCAGTGATGCCAGAGATGGAGGCAGAGACAATGACATGAAGAGATGGAGCAGTTGGGGACTTCAGATCCAGAGAGGGAGAGGGACAGTATGCTGATGACCGGGGTGCAGGCTTGTAGTGTATACCCTTTGGTTGGTTGATGATGCATGGAGGGGATTGTAACCATGGCAGAAATGATATACAATAGAATGAATGTAAAACTAATGTTCTCCCATGTAAACTATCACATAATTCACAATAAAACACTTTTAAAAAAAACCTGGGGTGACCAGGGCCTGACCAAGTCTGAGACCACAGCTACTCTCCTTGTCCATGTTATCATGAACCTGCTCTGCCTTGTTCCTGTTGGTTTCACCCTACACAGACATTCACTGCAAAATTTCCTGATTTTTCTCTAAAAGTAAAAAAAAAGAGAAAGAAAAAAGGGTAGTGGGGTGCTTACTCATGATTTCCTACAAACCCCCCAAGTTAGCCCTAGTGATGCTCTGGTTAAAACACTGAGCTGATAAATCACGGAAAGGTCCTCAGTTCCAGCCCACCAGCCATTCCTTATATCCATAGATTTACAGCGAAGGAAACCCTACAACAGGGGTGGGTTACGTGGTGAACAAGGTGAGCACAGGCTTATTGTGCTTACTTAATAATCTGTAGTGAGCAGTAAGGAAGCACAGGTAAGCCTATGCTTAATTTGCTGACTAGGTGAATCAGGGATTGTAAATCTAAAAAGATGGTTTTGATTCTGTTGGAAGATGTTATGGGGTTGGGAGAGAGACAGATGCCAGTCATCTCTGGAAGCAGAATCTTTGATGTGGTGAAAAAATGTGAAAATTCTCACTACAGACTGGTGAGTAGGCACAGGGTAAGCCTGCACTGGTCTTGTTTGCTGGGTAATCCAGCTGAGCCTACGGGGGCAGTTCCACTCTGTCCCACAGAAATGTCCACAGCTCCTTCACAGCTGGAGGTTTCCCTTGGATTTGGGTATCAGCCTCCAAGGAAAAAACCAAGAGCAGAAAAATGAAAGCAATTGAGCAGTGACAGAAGCCAGGAGAGGGCTCAGCCCACAGCCCCTCACGATCGCTCACCCAGCACATGAGGCAGTGTTTCCTGGGAGCCAGCAGATAGTCCTAAACTGCATGACCCCAGTGTTCAACGAGCTGTTCATCCTCCCTTCTCACTGTCCTTCCTGCAAAGTGTCTATGTTCTGTATCCACCCCAAGACCAGAGTTCACCCTTCTAAGTCATTTACCCCAAAATCTCAGTCTGCTGACCTCTGCCCTAGAAGACACCGGCTGACTCATAAAACGAAACAACGCTTTCTTCCTTCCTCTCACATGAGGCAAAATGGCTTCATTTTCCACGGGCTGCATCGCGTTCCCATGAAATATTCATCACCCTGTGGCGGGTGGAGTGTTCCCTTCCTTGGAAAGTGTTCCTGCCGCATCCCATCCCGTGGGAGTTAGGGAGGGGCCGGCAGAGTTTTTGGGTGCTGAGCGGCCTGGCCAAGGTCAAGCTCTGCCCAGGGACAGATGAGGTCAGGGCTGCATGAATATTTCAAGGAGTCCTTTTAAATGTCTGTGGGTGGGTTGCAGCCATGATGCAATCACCCTATCTATCCACACACTGCTTCTTGAAAACCAGGGGAAGAGACCCACAGCAATGCAGCCAGGTTAGAGGGGAGAGCAAGCTTGTCTGAGGGCTTGACCTCAAAGGAGGCTCACCATAGCCCAAACCTTCACCATCTCCTCTCAGGCTGCCATTGCTTTGTCAGCACCAGAAAAACCAATGTGTTGATGTTTTAGAACTTTAGGTTATACAAGAAGAAGCAACACTGAAGCCAGCTTGCTGTGAAGCTGAGAAAATGTCGGCGAAAGAGCCCAGGCCTCCCTCTGCTAACCGCTGCAGTTGCGGCCTCCCATTCAGATGGAGGGCGTTGTATAGGCTCCGACTGTAGGAACCGCCCTTCTGCAGCTGTAAGGAGGGTCCTCGGGTGGCCCTGCTCACCTGGGCTGGTCCCTGACCTGGCTTGCTGAGTCCTGGTTGTGCTGGGGATTAAATGCTGGGCTGTTCCTTTCAAGGTCGGCAGTTCAAACCCACCAGCTGCTCCTCCAGAGAACGATGAAGCTGTCTGCTCCTGTAAAGACTAGTCTCAGAAACCCTACTGGGAAGTCCACTCTGTCCTATAGGGTCACTACAAGTCAGAATTAGCCGGGCTCCTGACAGCTCTGCGCACACAGGTGGATGTCAGACTGCCCAGAGGGCCAGGTGCCTGGCAGCACAGACCACTGCCACTTGAGGCCAGGCCGCCACCTCCAAGTAGCCTCTGAGGCTGAAGCCTGAGCTGCCTCATCTGGCAGCAGGTGTTCAGGGAGGCTCAGGCTTGTAGAGGGGACCACAAGACAGTCAGAGACTCCAGAGGCCATGGGACTCCAAGGACTAGGCTCTTCATGCTGGGGACATCTGGGCTGTGGCAAGACCCAACTGAGGGTGGGTGGTCGTGGTGCAGAGATGGGATTCCAGGGGAGCTTCCCAGTGCACCAGATGTGGGGACCACACATAGGTCATGGGATGTGGGGCTCAGAGCCTAGGACATGGTACACTGGACACAGGACATGTTACACTGGACACAGGACACGGGACACTGGACACAGGACATGGTACACTGGCCACAGGACACTGGACACTGGACACAGGACACGGTACACAGGACACTGGACACAGGACATGGTACACTGAACACAGGACACGGGACACAGAACACAGGACACGGGACACAGGACACAGGGCATGGGACATGGGACATGGGACACAGGACATGGGACACTGGACACAGGACACGGGACACTGGACACAGGTTATGGGGACACAGAACAAGGTCATCGTACATGTGACAGTGGACCCAGGACACAAGGCATGGGACCAAGACTCCTTTTTAGAATCTGGGCCTTAGAGATTCGTGAGGTCACTACAGAGAGGTCACGTTCATAGACTAAACTCAGGGTCCAACACCCTTTCTGGAGGCCAGCTTAATACCAGCAGGCAGGGAGCAGGAAAGACACCCCCCAACACAGGATTCGTCCCACCTCTTAGTGTGTCCCTCAGGTGCTGGTATTTGGCCTGAAGGATAAAAATAACTTCTGAAGGGGTTGGGAGGAAGATGGGGCACCCTTCATGCTTCAAAGGGGAAGGGCCCCTACTTAATCCTGTTGGCCTTGGCCACATGCTTGGAGCCACGACAGCTGGACCAGGAGTCCTGTGTCCCCAGGTCCCCAGCCCCCTGGCTGAACCACAGACTTTGTCACTGGAAAAATCACCCAATTTGTCCTCAGTAAGGAGAGGGTGGAGAAGGAGGAAATCAGGGAGTATCAGGCAGAGAGCAGGATCAGATCAAGGGGCCACAGAGAAGCAAGGTGACAGTGGGGAAGAAGTTAGGGGGAGGTAGGAAGAGAGGGGTGATGAAGAAGGGGAGGGGGCCCCTGGCTCTAAGGGGCAGCCCTGGGCACTAGCAGGCGGGCTGGACCCAGCTGTCAGCACAAGCCCTGACTACAGCTCAGAAGGAAGGCAGGCTCTGTGCCTGTGATGGGGATGTGAGTATGTGTCCTGCCCCTACCCCCTACTGGGCTGTCCACAGGACCACAGAGGGAAGAACATCTGGATCTGTGCCAAGACACCATTCCAGTGGGCATGTGGGAGACCTCTGAGAGTCACGTAGGAACAGACAAGTCCCAGTCCCAGCCCTGCACTCAGACCAAAGACAAACAGGTGTGGGGACAGTCTGAGTAAAATGTGACAAAGATAATTTCCCGATCCTCTACCAACCCCCAGCTGAACTCTGGCATGGACCCACTTGCTAACAGCAGCCATGCCTAGACATGCCAGGGGGCACCAGGCTTGGGGAGAAGCCACCGAGAAGCTCCTATCAGACAACCTGCCAAGAACTGGGCTCACAGAAGAGACACCGTCACCCACCCCTTGTTCCTATTCATGTTGCAGGGATTCCCACAGTCTTACGCGTGTGTCTTGATTTTCCTCCAACAAGCATTTGTGCCTGGCACTAGTTAGAATATAAGCTGATTTTTCATTCAATTGTGCCTTTTTAATTTTAAAACCTCGTTTGATTAAATTCATTAAGCAAACAAATTTGCCAGAATTACTAAATTAAAATGCATAACACATGATGTAGAACAAAATGTCGAGAAATGTAAAACTTAGGTAGGATGCCTCAGAAACACACAACCATTGTTGTTGTTGATAAGTGCCGTTGAGTCGGTTCACACAACCATTAGGAGTTACGTTTTTAGAGCATTTTTATTTTCCTCCATAGGAAGACCAATATTTAAGTAGAAGAGAATTTTACAATTTGCTAACATAAATGTAACTCCTTTCAAGCACATACATAAATTAGCACACGAGTGGAGTCCTGATTTAGCTCTGTGGGATAAGCACTGGAATGCTAACTGAAAGGTCAATGGTTCAAGCCCACCAACCACTCCTTGGAAACATTTTACAGGGTCACTATGAGTCAGAACCAACTCAACAGGCACTTAACAACAACAATATTATTCTCTTTATCAATGTCTCCAAGAATCAATACCTCAAGAATACTCAGAATTATAAATGCCAACAAAGAGGGAAGGAGTCTTCATATCAGGTATCAATGCTATACCTTCTGTACACAGGGTAGGTAGGGACCGGGCAACTTAAACATTGGCTACCTAAAATGAGGGGGCAATAAAGGCACGAAGTGATTGGCTTACAAGGTTTCAAGATGGAGTTTAGTTTAAGATTGTGGAGGGAAAGAAAGAGTCCCCACTGAATAGTTTTCACCTTGTCCAGACAGGTCTAGTTAAAAAAGATGGGGATAAGATTCGTATGATTCAATAATGAATAATTTTTATCATGACTAATTGCGACTGTCACAATTGTAAAGGTAGAAGTTTTGTAACAAAAACGGGGGAGTGGTTAATCTTACAGTCCAGAAACAGAGGATCCTAGGACCATCAAGAGAGAAGCACACAAGCAGAATGCGGGACCTTATCCAGAGAAGCAGCAGTGCCAGAGATGGAGGCAGAGATGGGGGCATGGAGAGGGCGAGTGGCTGAGGACTCTAGATTCATGGGAAGAGAGGGTGGCCAGGAGGCAGACTTGCAGAATGTGTCCTTTGGAGGTGTAAATTATTATATATGCCTGAGTCGTTGTTCTTTTTTTAAGCTAAAGTGGATAGAGAGAATAGAGAGAAATATTGTTAACTGATGGTACATGGAGGGAATTATAATCATTGTAATGAAACAAGGTATATGATTTGTTGAATGTAAACTTTCACTCAACTCACAATAAAAACTTTAAAAAATAAAATTAAAAAAAAAAAAAGAATACACAGCATTAGCCCTACAGTAAAACTTGTTTTTTGTTTTTTTTTAAAGCAAGGTTCATCTTTAGAGAATATAGCTAATTCATTACATCTTAAGAGAAAGGAAATGCTTCCAATTTTATGGCTGCAAACTGAGCTTATGCTAAAGTCTCTTCCATCTGCATATGAAACCTGGTATTGTGCAGACAAGAAGTAAGCATAGCAGAGATCTGTTGTTGTTATGTGCCATGGAGTCGGTTCCAACTCATAGCCACGCTATACAGGGTTTCCGAGGCTGTAAATCTTTACGGTAACAGAAAGTCTCATCTTTCTTCCGCAGAAGAGCTGGTAGTTTCGAACTGCTGACCTTGTGGCTCGCAGCCCAATTTCTGGTAGCGTAGTGGTTACGAATCGGGCTGTGAACCTTAAGGTTAGCTGTTCGAAACTACCAGCCGCTCCGCTGGAGAAAGATAAGGCTTTCTACTCCCGTAAAGATTTATACCCTCAGAAACCCTGTTACAGGGTCGCTATGGGTCGGAACCGACTCGATGGCACTTAACAACAACAACAACAACATGCTACTGGAGCTCCTTAAAAATCCCCACACAGCAGTCAAGTGACAGGGTGTAGGCCCAGCACACAAACTCAGCCAGGTTCCTCTACATCGGCAATGACCACTACGAAAAGGAAGCAGCTTCATTTCTAACAGCATCTGAAGGACTAAACGCCCAGGGCCTGAGTGCTCCACACGTGGATGACTTTACCAAACAGACATTGCTTCTGTCACAGTTTGCTGTTGTTGTTGCTGTCAGGTGTCATCAGTTCTGCTCCGACTCATCAAACCCTTATGCACAGCAGAACAAGACACTGCGCCATCCTAACCTGTTCGAGCCCATTGCTGCTGCCACTGTCTTCATCCATTTCATTGGAGGTCTGCCTCTGTTTTGCTGACCCTCCTCTTTACTAAGCATGATGTCCTTCTCCAGGGACTGGTCCCTTCTGATACCATGTCTGAAGAATGAGAGACAAAGTCTCATCATCCTGGCTTCCAGGGAACATTCTGGCTGTACATCTTCCAACACAGAATTGCTCTTGCAGTTCATAGCACTTTCACTATTCTTCACCAACACCATAATTCAAATGCATTGGGTCTTCTATGGTCTTCCTTACTCATTGAGTTCATTGAAAATACTACGACATGCGTCAGGCGCACCTTAGTCCTCAAACTGACATCTTTATTCTTTTTTTTTTTTTTTTAATGTTGTATTGTGAATTATGTGATAGTTTACATGGGAGAACACTAGCTTTACATTCATCCTATTGTATATCATTTCATTGCCATGGTTACAATCCCCTCCATGCATCATCAAAAACCATAACATGGGTTAAGCGCACCTTAGTCCTCAAACTGACTTCTGTATTTTGTTTTTTTAATTTAAGGTTTTTATTGTGGATTGATGCCTTTGAGTTGTGGTGTTGGAGGAGAATACTGAAAGTGCCATGGACTGCCAAAAGAACCAATAAATCTGTTTTGGAAGAAGTGCAGCCAGAGTGCTCCTTGGAGGCCAGGATGGCTAAACTTCGTCTCTCCTACTTTGGACATATTGTCCGGAGGAAACAATCGCTGGAGAAGGATGTCATGCTGGGTAGGGTGGAGGGTCAGAGAAAAAGAGGAAGACCTCCAATGAGATGGATCGGCCAGGTGGCATCATTGATGGACTCAAGTGTGGCAGCAGTAGTGAGGTTAGCCCAGGATCGAACATTGTTTCGTTCTGCTGTGCATGGGGCCGCTATGAGTCGGTTCCGACTCGATGGCACCTGACAACAACAACAACAACATTGTGGATTGAGTGAAAGTTTACAGGACACATCATCAGTTTCACATTCAACAATTCATATAACTTGTTTCATTACATTGATTATAATCCCCTCCATATACCATAAGTTAAAAGTAAACATCTTATTCTTCAACACTTTTTTTTTTAATGTTTTATTGTGAATTATGTGATAGTTTACATGGGAGAATATTAGCTTTACATTCATCTTATCGTATATCACTTCATTGCCATGGTTACAATCCACTCCATGCATCATCAAACAACCAAAGGGTATACCCCGCAAGCCAGCCCCTCTGTAGTCAGCACACAGCCCCTCTCCCTCTCTGGGTCTAGAGTTCCCAGCCACTCCATCTCTCCACATTATCATCTCTGCCTCCATCTCTGGCACCACTGTTTCTCTAGGCAGAGTCCCGCACTCCGCTCTTTTCCCTTGATGGTCCCAGGGACCTCTTGGACTGCAAAGTCAACCACACCCCTCTTTTTGCTACAAAACGTCTACCTTTACATTTCCAACCCTCACAGTCAGTCCTGATAGCAATTATTCACTATTGTACCACAAGAGACCTATCTCCATCTCCTTTCATCAGCCCCGCCCAGACAGATTGGATACTACCTATGGAGAGTCTACCTTCCTCCATGCCTTCTGGATCTAGGCTCCCTCATGAAAATTTGTAAGCCAGTCACTTCTTGCCTTTGTTGTTGTTGTTAAGTGCCATAGAGTCAGTTCCGACCCATAGCGACCCTGCACAGTGTTTCCAAGGCTGTAAATCTTTAAGGGGGCAGAACGTCTCATCTTTCTCCCGCGGAGCGGCTGGTAATTTCGAACTGCTGGCCTTAACCACAGCCCAATTTGTAACCACTACGCTACCAGAGCTCTTGCCTTTGTAGCCCTCCCATTTTGAGCAGCTAATGTCCTTGTTGCCCATCCCTGTCTACCCTGTGTATCGAGGGAATGGGAATGATCCTCACTGTAGAGATTTGTTCCTTGTTTTGAGCTACTGCATCCATAGGTGTAGATCACGTTCATCAAATTTATCAGATTACTCCTTTTTTTTTCCTTTTCTTTCTTCTTCTAGTTGAGTTAAGATCATCCAGCCGTTGAAACCAGGTCAAGTGGGTATTATCTGTAAATGTGGGTGTTCTTGGGCATATTCCCTCACTTCTATCAGCTGGACTCTTCACTCTCCACTCTAGTACTCTGTGGCTATGTCTCTGACTCTGGCCCAGGAGTCCCCAGGTCTTGCTGTACTGCTAGCCAACCAGGTCTCCACCCAGGTTCACAGGAGTCTATTGAACGTTGTAGGGCTTAACTCGCAGCTTCATTGTTGTTTTTCCTTCACTTCCCCTTATCGGTGACAAATGTGGTTACCAATCAGAGCGTGTATTCCCATTGAGTCTTAGTCTTCATAGGGGGTTTGCCCTGAGGGGACCTGAGCACTTGCCTTGATGTCTCCTGGGTGAGGAACTTGCTTGTTCTTGGAGTAGTCAGTCAGATTTATTCTTGAATACTTTAGAGAGGTATTTTGCAACAGATTTGCCTGATGCATTTCACCATTTGATTTCTTGACTGCTGTTTCCATTGATTGTGGATCCAGGCAAAATTAATTATTTTATTACTTCTATCCTTTCTCCATTTATTATGATGCTATTTAATAGTCTATTTGTGAAATCTTGTTTTCTTTATATTGAGGTGCAATCCACACTGAAAGCTGTGATCTTGAATCTTCATCAGTAAGTTTTTAAAATACTCTTCTTGCTCACCAAGTAAGGTTGTGCCATCTGCATAACACAGGTTTTTAATGAGTCTTC
>NW_006408879.1:1878156-1880302 GCF_000296735.1 Chrysochloris asiatica
ATATTTTGATGTGCATTGCAAAGTAGCAGCCGTTTGCTATTATGAATCATTTATGTACCTCAAATTTTTAGGTGCATAAAAATTTATGGGGGTTGCTTCATAACTCCAAATTGTACGTCAGATATTCATAACCTAGGGACCACCTGTACTAGTTTTCCCTTCTTGTTTATGTAATGTAAGATTTCTTGACCTTCAAATTTTAAAACATTCAGAATAAAATTATATTTTACATTTGTTAAAAAAGAAGAAGAAGAAGAGTGTTTGATGGACTCTGGATTGAGATTGCATTATATCTGCCAATCACTTTGATGAGTGTTGACATTTTCACAATGTTAAGACTTCCTATGCGTGAATAGTGTGTTCTTCCATTTATGTAGGTCTCTTTTGGTTTCATGCAGTAGTGTTTTGTAGGATTTTTGTTTTTGTAATAAGTCTTTTACATCCCTGATTAGGATTATTTTTAAGTATTTCATCTTTGGGATGGCTATTGTAAATGATACTGGTTTCCCGGTTTCTTTTTCAGAATTCTGTTAGAGGAATCTGACTAATTTTTATGTCAATCTTGTTGTTGTTATTGTTAAGTGTTGTCAAGTCATTTCCAACTCATAGGGTTTCTGAGGAGCAGTTGGTGCTGACCTTGTGGTCCAGTGCTTATCCAATGGCTCCACATTACACCTTCTATTAGTTTAAGTAGTTTTCTCATAGAATCTCTGGGATTCTATGTATAGGACCTCCTCACCTACAAACAGATGTAGTTTTACTTCTTCCTTACCAATTTCAATGTCTTTTATTTTTCTATTTGGCTAATTGATCTTTTCTTTCTTTACTATTTTTTAATAATCTTTTAGGGGTTTTTTTTTCATATATGATGTCCTTGATGTCATACCACATATGTCTGGTCTTCAGTCATTAAAGTTCAATGCATAAAGTCTAAAATTGAGATATTCTCTACTTTCAGGTTGGATATACTCAAGGTTGTACTTTAGCTCTCATGTACTTGTTTTAATTTTCATCAACTTACATTTGAGCAATTGATGGTCTGGTCCACAGTCAGCCCTGGCCTTGTTGTGGCTGATGGTATCCAGGTTCCTTGACCTCTCTTTCCACAGATGTAGTTGATTTAATTCTTGTATATTCCATCCCATAAGATGCACATGTATTATCACCATTTATTTTGTTGAAAAAAAAGATATTTGTAATGAATAAGTCGTTTGTCTTGTAAAATTCTATCATCTGACATCCAGCATAATTTCCATCACTAAGGTCATATTTCCAGCCAATCCTTTTCATTTGTTTCCAATTTTCATATTTCAATCATCGGTAATTATCAATGTATCTTGGTTGCATGTTGCATAAATTTCAGACTGCAGGAGTTGGTAAAAATCTTCAGTTTCTTCATCTCTGTCATTAGTGGTTGGTGCATAAATTTGAATAACAGTCATATTGGCTGGTCTTCCTTATCGGCACGTGAATAGTCTCCTATCACTGACGACATTGCACTTTAGAACGGGTCTTGAATTTTTTTTTCTTTTTTATGATGATTATGACACCATTCCTCTTTAATTTGTCATTCTCAACATAGTAGATCATGTGATTGTCCTATTCAAAATGGCCATTATCAAGCTACTTCAGCTCATTAATATCTAAGACGCTGTTGTTGTTGTTGTTGTTGTTAAGTGCCATCGAGTTGGTTCTGATTTATGGCCACTCTATTAAGGGTTTCTGAGGAGGAGTTGGTGAGTTTGAACCATTGACTTTCAATCTTTATATGTTCCATTTCATTTTGGCAACTTCCAACTTTCCCAGATTCATACCTGGTGCATCTCACATTCTGATAATTAATGGATTTTTGCAGCTGCTTCTTTTCATTTTGAGCCACGCCACATCAACAAAATGTAGGTATCAAAAGTTTTACACCATCTACATCATTCAGGTCAACTGTGCTGTGAGAAGATAGCTCTTTCTTGGCCATATTTTGTGTGGCTCCCATGAATGGCTCATCTTCTAGACTTTATCAGACAATGCTCTGCTGCATTCATAAGGTTTTCACTGGCTAATTTTTTCTAAGGAGATCACCAGGTCCTTCTTCCTTGTCTGTCTTGGTCTGGAAGCTCCACAGAAAACTGTCCTCCCTGGGTGACCCTGC
>NW_006408879.1:1881702-1882876 GCF_000296735.1 Chrysochloris asiatica
CTGCACCTCAACTTCGCTTTGAGTAGTAATTCTCCCATTTGGATTGGCAGCATTCTGACAGTCTTGATTGGAGGTTAGGTGAAGGGCCCTATGAATGGGTGAGAGAGCCCTCCAGCTCCCACACTGGCTGGAGCACCCTGTGAGATATCTGGAACAGTGGCAGTTGGTACTTTAAATTCTGGGGAACCCAGCATGAGGAGGAACCCAAAGTGCCCCCCACCTGCTGTCCACATGCCCAGTGGTGGTGACACTAGAGCTGGAGTGTCCCGCATGCAGTCTTCATTTTCCCCTTTTGATTGACAAGAGCCTCCTAGAGCGAAAGAAGGACTTGTTGCCGCCTTGCTCTCCTTTTTCCTTATTTCATTCTGTCATAACTCAGAGAAGCACAGCCCCTGGAAACTGTCCAGTGTCCCATAAACCCTGGGTGGCCAAGTGGGGGAGTCAGCCCTGAAGCCAGGCAGTCTCCTGTAAGCGTGCGGTGATCCCTATCCAATGGGAAAATCTAACTGTGGAGCACTCGAATCATTTTCCCTCCCCCTTTGCTGGCTGCTCTAAACAGACTTTCCTTCTTTCCTTTCATCCCTGTGGTCTGGACTCAGCATCTGCCCCTCTGGCATTGTCCCCACTAACAGCCATGCAGCCGAGGCCAACTCAGGAGGAAGATGAAGGGCAGCTCTGATGCCAGATCATGCATCACTGACACTGGCAGCAATATGGGAGTGTGAGCGTGTGCGTGTGCGTGTGCGTGTGTGTATAATGTAAGCATTGTACACATGCGTGTAAAAGAGTTCTGTGTGTGCATGCTGAGCATGACTGTGCATGTGTGTGAGAGTGTGGATGCTGTATACATATGAGGATGTGAGCAGGTCTGAGTGCTGCGTGAGTGTGTCTAAGTGCATGCAGTGGGTGTTGTTGCTGTTATTAGATGCCACCGAGTCCGTTACAACTCATATCGACCCTGTAAACAAAGCCCAGCCCAGTTCTTCTCCATCCTCACAGGTTGTTGTCCTAGCCACTGTGTCAATCCATCTCGTTGAAGGTCTGCCTCTCTTTCTGCTGACCCTTCCTTGTACCAAACATGACGTCTGTCTCCAGCACTCATCCCTCAAGAGAACGTGTGCAGAGAATGAGAGGCCAAGTCTCAGCACCCTTACTACTGTGGTACATTCTAGCT
>NW_006408879.1:1883816-1885357 GCF_000296735.1 Chrysochloris asiatica
CATATGCATGTGAAAGCTGGACAGTGAATAAGGAAGACCATAGAAGAATTGATGCTTTTGAGTTATGGTGTTGGAGGAGAATATTGAAAGTGCTGTTGGCTGCCCATAGAACCAACAGATCTGTGTTGGAGGAAGTGCATCCAGAGTGCTCCTTGGAGGCCAAGATGGCTAAACTATGTCTCTCATACTTTGGACATATTGTCAGGAGGGACCAGTCACTGGAGAAGGATATCATGTTTGTTAAGGTGGAGGGTAACTGAAGAAGAGGAAGACCCCCTATGAAATGGATTGGCACAGGGACAATGGCAATGGGATCAAGAGTAGTAGTGAGTGTGAGGATGGCATAGGACTGGGCAATGTTTTGTTCTGTTGTGCATAGAGTTGGAACTGACTCAATGACACCTAATAACAAAAACAGCAATAGAGAAGCTTAATATCAGCAATGAAAACAAGGCCAAGGGCCGCCTGTGGAACAGACCCTCAGTTGCTCATATGCCAGTTCAGGCTGAAGCTGAAGCAAATAGAAACAACTCCACAAGAGCCAGAATATGACTTTGAGTATGCTGTTGTTGTTCAGTACCATGGAGTTGGCTCCGACTCACAGCTACCCTGCACAGGGTTTCCGAGGCTATAAATCTTTACGGAATCAGAAAGCCTCCTCTTTCTCCCACAGAACAGCTAGTAGTTTTGAACTGCCAACTGCGAGGTTAGCAGCCTGATTCATAACCACTACGCTACCAGAGCTCCTTGACTTTGAGTGTTTCCCACCTGAATTTAGAGGTCATCTCAAGAACAGATGTGATGCATTAGAGACTAATGACTGAAGATCAGAGGAGCTGTGGGATTTTCTACTTTCAATCAGGATCCATTTTATATCAGCTCTGATATCCTCATTCCTGGAATCTTGGTGTGGCACTGTAGGGTAAACACTCAACAGTAAGTTCAAACTCACCAGTCGCTCTTCAGAAACCCTATACAGGGTTGATATGAGTCAGAACGGATTCTACGGCACTTAACAACAACAATAGCATTTCTCATTCCACATGCTTTTCTGAATCTCGTTAGAATTTCTGGCAGCTCACTGCTGATGTACTGATGTAACAATATTTGAATTATCTTCATTAAAACTTTACTTTCACATTATATTAATGATTTTGTCTGATGATTTTGTATTCCATTGGGTCACCATTCTTGGGAATGGGCAGAAATACAGATGTCTTCCCATCAGTTGGCCAGGAAGTCGTCATCCAAATTTCTTGGCACAGAAGAATGAGTGCTTCCAGTGCCCCATCAGTTTCTTGAAAGATTTCAGTTTGTATTAAGTCAATTATTGGAGCCTTGTTTTCCCCCAGTGCCTTCAATACCATAAATTCTAGATAATATGCTATGTCTTGAAATGATTGAGCACCAACCAATTCTTTTTGTACAATGAATCTGTGTCCTCCTTCCATTTTCTTTTGATGCTTCCTGCATCAGTCAATGTTTTAAACACATTGTTGCATCTGTCAGGTGCCATCGAGTCAATTCTGATTCATAGTGAC
>NW_006408879.1:1887746-1889962 GCF_000296735.1 Chrysochloris asiatica
AACAGATCTGTGTTGGAAGAAGTGCAGCCAGAATGCGTCTTGGAGGCCAGGTCGGCCAAACTTCATCTCTCATACTTTGGACATCTTGTCAGGAGGGCCCAGTCTCTGGAGAAGGATATCATGTTTGGTAAAGTGGTGGGTCAGAGAAAAGAGGAAGACCCCCAGCGAGATGGACTGGCAAAGTGACAGCATCAACGGGCTCAAGCGTGGCGACAATTGTGAGGTTGCCCAGGACCAGGCAGTGTTTCGTTCTGTTGTGCATAGAGTCACTGAGTCGGTACCTACTCAATGGCACCTAACAACAACAACATGATATTAATGAAGTCTTGAAATTTTTTTCAATTCTTTCAACTTGAGAAATGCTGAGTGTGTTCCTCCCTTTTGGGAAGACTAACACCAGGTCTTTGCACATTCTATTATAATACTTGACTTTGTCTTCTCAAGTTGCCCCTTGAATTTTCTTTTCATCTCTTTGACGCCTTCATTTCTTCCAATTGCTTTAGCTACTCTGGGCTCAGTAACAAGTTTCAGAGTCTCTTCTGGCATCCATTTTTGTCTTTTCTTTCTTTCCCAGTCTTTTTAATGACCTTTTGCTTTCCTCGTGTGTGATGTTCTTGATGTCATCTTACAGCTCCTCTGATCTTCAGTCATTAGTCTCTAATGCATCAAATCTGTTCTTGAGATGGTCTCTAAATTCAGGTGGGATGTGAGTCCTGGGGTGGCGCTGTGGGCTAATGCGTCAGACTGCAAAGCCATTTGAACTGCAACATCAGTGGTTCAAGCTCACCAGCTGCTCCTTGGAACCTATACAGGGTCACTATGGGTTGGAACAGACTTGGCGGCACTTAACAACAACAACATACTCAAAGTCAAGGAGCTCTGGTAGCATAGTGGTTACGAATCAGGCTGCTAACCTCAAGGTTGGCAGTTCGAAACTATCAGCTGTTCCATGGGAGAAAGAGGAGACTTTCTGCTCCCGTAGAATTTACAGCCTCGGAAACCCTATGCAGGGTCACTATGAGTCGGAGCCAACTCCATGGTACTGAACAACAACAGCATACTCAAAGTCATATTCTGGCTCTTGTGGAGTTGTTTCTATTTTCTTCAGCTTCAGCCTGAACTGGCATATGAGCAACTGATGGTCTGTTCCACAGTCGGCCCTTGGCCTTGTTTTCATTGCTGATATTAAGCTTCTCTATTGCTGTTTTTGTTATTAGATGTCATTGAGTCAGTTCCAACTCGTAGCGACTCTATGCACAACAGAACAAAACATTGCCCAGTCCTATGTCATCCTCACACTCACTACTACTCTTGATCCCATTGCCATTGTCACTGTGACAATCCATTTCATAGAATGTCTTCCTCTTTCAGTTACCCTCCACTTTACCAAGCATGATGTCTTTCTACAGGAACTGGTCCCTCCTGATAACATGTCCAAAGTATGAGAGACGAATTCTCACCACCCTGGATTCTAAGGAGAATTCTTGTTGTACTTTTTCCAACAAAGATTTGTTTGTCCTTCCAGCAGTCTGTGGTACTCTTAATATTCTTCTCCAACGCCATAACTCAAATGCATCAATTCTTCTATGGTCTTCATTATTCATTGTTCAACTTTGACCTGAATATGAGGCCATTGAAACTACCATAACTTGGATCTAAAGGCACACTTTAGTCCTGAAACTGACATCTTTACTCTTAAACACATTAAAGAGGTCTTGTGCAGCAGATTTGCCTAGTGTGATACATTGTTTGATTTCTTGGCTATTGCTTCCATGAGTGTTGGTAGTGGATCGAAGCAAAATGGAGTATTTACCATTCATCAAATGACGTTATTTATTGGTCCAGTGGTGAGGATTTTTGTTTTCTTTACATTTGAGGTGCAACCCACACTGAAGGCCATGGTCTTTGATCTTCCTTTCAAGTCCTCTTCGCTTTCAGCAAGCAAGGTTGTATCATCCGCATATCACAGGTTGTCAATGAGTCTTCCTCCAATCTTGATGCCATGCTCCTCTACACATAATCCAACTTCTCTAATTATTTGCTCAGCATATAGATTGTATGTTGTTGTTGTTGAGTGTCATGGAGTTGGTTCTGACTAATAGCGACTCTGTATAGGGTTTCCAAGGAGCAGCTGGTGAGCTTGAACTGCCAACCTTGCTGATCAAACCAACTTTGCAGTCCAGCACATTAACCCACAGTGCCACATCAGGACTCCA
>NW_006408879.1:1890977-1920359 GCF_000296735.1 Chrysochloris asiatica
CTCTTTTTGACAATAAATGTGATGCCAATCCTCTTCAGTTTGACATTCCCAGCATGGTAAATCATGTAAATTTCCAATTCACTATGACCAATACCAATCCATTTTAACTCACTAATGTCTAGGTTATCAGTCTTTTTGGGTTCCATTTCATTTTTGACAACTTCCAATTTTCCTAGATTCCAATTATTAATTGATGTTTGCAACTGTTTCTTCTCATTTTAATTTGTTCCCCATCAGTAATGAAGGGTCTGAAAACTTTGACTCATTCATGTCATTGTGGTCAACTCTACTTTAAGGAAGCAGCTCTTCCCCAGACATATTTGAGTACCTTCCAACTTGAGAGGTTCATCCTCTGGCACTAAATCTGACAGTGTTCCACCACTAGTCATAAGGTTTTCTGTGGCTAAGCATTTAGAAGTGGTCTGCCTCTCATTCTTCCTAATCTGTCTTAGTCTGGAAGCTCAGCTGAAACCTGTCCACCATGCCAGCGACATAGTGTCCAGCATTACAACAGTACACAAGACACCACAGTATGACAAACTGACAGATGAGTGGTGATGTGCACAAGTTGAATATGTTGTGTGAATGTGTGCATATGTGAGTGTTGTGTGAGTGTATAAGAGATTGCGAATATACGTGAATGTTTGAGGTGAGTATGTGTGTGTATATATCTGTGGAAGTGTGACAATGTGTGTAAGTGCATGTGTATGCATGTATGTAAATGTATATGTGTATGTGAGTGTGTTTACAGGAAACACAGAGAACAGAGTTCATGGGCTCATGGAAAGGTATGCAAGGATTAGTTGGCAGCAATGGCCTGGTTGCTAATAGGAAAAGGAAATACAGAGTTGACCCTCCACTGGAAGTCAGAAAGAGTGAGCCTGGAGCTCCTAAATGCGAGGTTATTTGGGAGCAGTCTGATTTTCACTGGAAAGGACGTGGGTGAGTGATATTACACTGTGGGAATCACAGTCAATGAAATGAAACAAAATGTGCTGAATGGAAAATGGGTGATTTGCTCTGTAATCCTTCACCCAACTAGCAACATAAATTTCAATCATTAACTAATGTTTTAAAAGAAAGTATTCTGTAGAACTGCAAACATATGAAGTTAAAGAACAGCCAAAATGAGAATGTGTGTGGGAGGGAGATATACCCATAAATACATAGAGTTTGACAGAGAATATTTATAAACATGTATTATCTTGACTGCAAATATATCCATGAATGTGGTGGAGTATACAGGGGGCAAAAGTTATGAAAACTTCTTAGATGTAACCAAACACCTTAACAGAATGAGCCACCAGGCCTTGGGATCACCATTGGTCTTGGTGGGACATCAAGGTCGATTGGCATAACACAGTCCATAAAGCCAATGTTGTGTCTGCTGCTTTGGTGAATACCAACTGGGTCTTAAAAGTTGACAATCACCCATCTAAGATGTAACTATTGGGTTTTCCCTAACCAAAGGAAAGAAAAGTAAATAGAATTGAAGATGCATGAAAACAATTAGCTCACTAGGCTAATAAGCCATACAAACATCAGTTTTCACAGCCCTGAGACCAGAAGAACTAGATGGTGCCCAGCTACCACTACCAACTGTTCTGAAAGGAATCACATTAGAAGGTCCTAGATCGAATGGGAGAAAATGTGAAAGAAAACTCAAAATCATAGGCGGGGGTGGGAGGGACAGACTTACTGGTAGGATAGACAGTGATGGAACTCCTGAGACTACAGCCCTTGTTACCCTTCAGATCTGGTACTGAACTCAGCTCCATAGCTCAGAACTCAGCTCCATAATGCAAAACTCAGCTCCATAGCTCAGAACTCACCTCCATAGCTTAGAACTCAGCTCCATAACTCAGAACTCAGTTCCATAGCTCAGAATTCACCTCCATAGCTCAGAACTCACCTCCATAACTCAGAACTCAGTTCCATAGCTCAGAACTCAGCTCCATAACTCAGAACTTACCTCCATAGCTCAGAATTGACCTCCATAACTCAGAACTCACCTCCATAGCTCAGAACTCACCTCCATAGCTCAGAACTTACTTCCATAACTCAGAACTCAGCTCCATAGCTCAGAACTCAGCTCCATAACTCAGAACTCAGCTCCATAACTCAGAACTCAGCTCCATAACTCAGAACTCACCTCCATAGCTCAGAACTCAGCTCCATATCTCAGAACTCAGCTCCATAGCTCAGAACTCAGCTCCATAACTCAGAACTCACCTCCATAACTCAGAACTCAGCTCCATAACTCAGAACTCAACTCCATAACTCAAAACTCAGCTCCGTAACTCGGAACTCAGCTCCGTAACTCAGAACTCAGCTCCATAACTCAGAACTCAGCTCCATAACTCAGAACTCAGCTCCATAGCTCAGAACTCAGCTCCATAACTCAGAACTCAGCTCCATAACTCAGAATTCAGCTCCATAACTCAGAATTCAACTCCATAACTCAAAACTCAGCTCCGTAACTCAGAACTCAGCTCCATAACTCAGAACTCAGCTCCATAACTCAGAACTCAGCTCCATAGCTCAGAACTGACCTCCATAACTCAATTTTTTACTAAATAATAGTTAAGTCTATAAGGGGAATAGTAAGACTAATGAAGTACACACATTTTAGGAATAACCAAGCACCAGAGATCAAAGGAGCTCTGGTAGCATAGTGGTTACGAATCGGGCTGCGACCCACAAGGTCAGCAGTTCAAAACTACCAGCTGCTCCTCGGGAGAAAGATGAGGCGATCTGCTCCCGTAAAGATTTACAGCCTCGGAAACCCTGTTCAGGGTCACTATGGGTCGAAACCGACTCGACGGCACTTAACAACAACAACAACAACAGAGATCAAAAGTGGCAGCATTTATCCAAGGACAAAGTTCAGAAGAGCTGGAAAAGAAGGAAGAGTGGAACCAGGAGACACAGGGAGGAAGTGAGTGGGACAAGTGATGTTCCATTATGGGATTGCAGTCAGTGAGAGGAAACAAAATGAGTATAAATTTTTGGATGGATCTGCTCTGTAAACCGTCACCCAATTCACAATAAAAAGTTTTTAAAAATAATAAATATTCACCTAAAACCAAGTGGCTGCTGATTTGCTTCCCATTCTGTATATGTACAGCCTTCTGCTCAAAGAAAAGTTGGCAGACATTGATTTCAGCTATCTAGTGCTCGCATAACAGAAATGCCACAAATATTTATACATTAACAATTAGGCATTTATTTTCTCACAGTTTAGTAAAAGTCTAGCTGAAAGTCTGAATTTGGGGTGCTAACCAAAGGAAAAGGTGTTCTCTCTTTGTGGGCTCTGGAGGAAAGTCCTTATCTCCTCCAAGCTTTTGCTCCTAGGCAGTTGTCAGGTGGTTTGGCATCTCTCTATCCCCATCTCTACTCACTTTCTTGCTTGTTTAATCTTTTTAATATCTCAAAAGAGATTGACTCAAGACAAATCCTATGCTAATCCTATCTCATTAACATAACAAAGGCAAATGAGATTATAACTTTAAGCATAGAGACCACAAATCAACCCATAACATTCTACTTTTTAGCCCCCAAAATTCATGTTCTTGCCACATGCAAAACACATTCACCCCATCACATCATCCCAGAAGTCTTAAATCAACACCAAGTCCAAAATTTCATCTCCTAAATCATCTAAATCAAATATGGATGAGACTTTAGGCACATTCCACCCTGCGGGAAAATTCCTCTTCATCTGTGAATCTGTGAAATCTAGAATATTAGTTATCTGTTTCCAAAGTACTATGATGGAACAGACCTAAGGTAGACTTTTCCATTATAAATGGGAAAAAATGAACAGAAAGAAGGGATAATGGGCACCAAAACCCAGAAGAACCATTAACATGAGCTCTCAAGGCTTGAAAATAACCCTTTCTTCTGTGAGATCATCTAGGCAATGGTTCTGCCCTCCAGACTCTGGGGTTGGCCATGCCCTCTGGATTCTGGGTGGAGGTCCCTTGAGTCTGGATTTCAGCTCTACTTTCCGTGTCCTCTGGGACAGTAATTCTGCTTCCTCAGCTGTAGTGCCCAGTCATCTGAGTGCCCACCCTACCCCTTTGACCCTTAAATATCCAGTTCTTCTGCCTCTAAGGCACGCTGCTCCATTCCCTCAGCTTTGAGCAGCAGCCCCATTCTCCTGACGCTCGTGAATGGTAGTTCCGTGCTCTAGAACCAAGTTAGTGGAGATCTGACTCTTCTAAACTTGTCAAGTCAGGACTCCACCCTTTGAGACCTTCCAACAATTCTACTGATCTCCAAGTTGCTCCAGTGGTGGACTTTTTCTTTTCCTGGAGGACAATAGGTATAGCTCCTTTGATCTATTTCCTTCCCGTAGAAGTTCCTTTCCTTATTTCTCTCTCTCCTTCAGTCAAAAATGATGGATTTCCTGCTGTGCTGGTTACTTAATCTCTTTAACAAAAGATTATGCAGCCATACCCATGATGAACATTCTAGCACATGTGTGTTTGTTGGTGGGGGTGGTGTTGTTATGTGCCATCAAGTGGATTCTGACTCATAGCGACCCTGAATAGGGTTTCCTAGATTAGCTGGTGGGTTTCAACTGCCAATCTTGAAGTTAGGAGTTCAGTGCCTATCCTGTGCAATACCAAATTTTTAAGTTTTATTTTCAATGTGCACAGTTTGTTTTTAATTCCATCTCTTTTCTCTCACATTTTGCTAACAACAAAGAAAAACTACATGATCCCTTAAAGATCTTACTTACAAATCTCCTCATCTACTTATCCAAGTTCATCATTTACAAATTCTGCCTCCCAGCAAACATTTGAACATAATTCAAACAAGTTCTTTTCCACTGCATAAACACATCACCTGTCTCCCAGCATCCAATCACATGTTCAGCATTATTTCCTTTTAGAGTCTCAGCAGGAGCACGTTTAACATCCACATTCTGTTGCTGATGCCACATGTATTCTCCTTTATAGTTCTCCTCACTTCCTTCTGAACCCTCACCAGAATTGCCTTTCATGTCCATAAGTCTACCAACAATCTCTTCAAGTCAACCTAGTCCTTTATTATTAGACATCTGAAACCCTCTCCTCATCACCCAGTAGCCTCTATCCAGTGCCCAATTCCAAAACTAGTTTCATATTCAAGGTATTAGTTAGGACAGCAGCCCACTCTTTTGGTATTGATGCTGTCTCATTTATCTAGTGATGCTATAACAGAAATACCACAAGTGGGTGCTTGAATAAGCAGAAATTCATTTTCTCACACTTTGTTATTTTTGTTAGGTTCTGACTCATAGTGATCCTATGCACAACAGAGTAAAACATTACCCAGCCCTGCACCATCTTCAAATTTATTGCCATGTTTGAGTTTATTGTTGCAACCCCTGTGTCAATTCATCTTCTTGAGGGCCTTCCTCTTTTTTGAAGACCTACTTTACCGAGCATGATGTCCTTCTCCAGGGACTCATCCCTTCTGATAGCATGCCCAATGTCTTCCCATCTTCATTGCAAAGGAGCATTCTGTCTGTACTTCTTACAAGACAGACTTGTTCCTTCTTCTGGAAGTCTAACCTATATTCACTCTTCTTTGCCAACACCATAATTCCAATAAGAATGTGGAAATGATGAGACTCAGCTTCTCCTCTGGACAGAAGGCTCTAAGTGTTGGAGAAATGGGACTGCAGCAAGGGCCACTTCTTCAGTGTGGTGGTTCCAGGCATTCAGCCTCAGTAGACAGAAGTTCATATTTGCATGCTAGAGCCTCAGTGTCAACCACCTTCCTCCACGACCATTTGAGGGCTAATCCTGGGACACCAGAGTGTTCAGTACAGCAGACATTGGTGGACACACATGACACCCTCTAGGAGTATTGTGCAAACACCTGGTAGACAGAGCTTGGGACACGGGCAGAATCCTGGGCAGAATCGCCACTATAAATACCACAGTGTAAATTGGAGGTTCAGCGAAGGCAAGGGAAACCCTCAGAGATGGACTGATGCAGTGGTCACAACAATAAACAATGGGCTCAGATACGCCAACAGCCATGGAAGTGGGGCAGCACAACCTGTTGAACAGGGGACATCATGAGTCAGAACCAAGTTGAAGATGTGAGCCGCACCTCCCTCACAGAACTAAATGCATTGAATTTATCTACAAAGGGCACAGTAGTCACTAGACATGGGTCTGGCAGATGAACAAGACAGGGCCCTATCCCATTGTGGCACAGCCCATTTTCCACCCAGGAAAGCCTGTGGAACTTCTTCATCCTGGAGAACAGACAGCAGAAAGGGGCCTGTGTGACAGGAAAGAGGGCAGGAGACCCCTACCACCCACCTACTGGGAAGGCTCTGACAGGAGGTGGGTCATGTGTGACAGGTTCCTCAGGCTCCCCAGCAGGGTCTGTCACATTCCTGGGCTCCAGCAGCAATGTGGGCACTGCCTGGCAAGGGTGAAGCCTGTGATCCCACACCAGGCCATCTCAGTTCAGACACATGGCTCAGAACTTTGTAATCCAACACCAGAACAGCAGAGTCCCTGACAGGGACACACAGACATCTGAGTCTAAGACTCTCTGTCCATCACAGATCCAGATTAGGGAGGTCTGTACAAAGGAGGTGATCCCACAGGGATCAGGTTTATCAGTGAATCTATGTGGTGCTAACAGGAGAGGTAAGTGGCCCAGGACTCCACCATTGGATGGTTACTGCCTGATAGGGTCTAGCAACCGATAGAAACTGAGCCAGGATTCTCTACTGAGCAGCTGAGCTATGGAAATACCTGGGCAATAGGCTGAAAAGGACTGCCCTTTGCAGGCTTGTGGGAACTTTTCCGCTCCCACACAGTGATGAAGAATGAGGCATAAGTCACTGAAAGGATTCTGCAGGATGTAGCCATCTCCTCCCCTGTGGCTAACTGTTCTATGTCCAAGAGCTTCTGGTTGCTGAGGTTAGAGACACTGAAGGTGCAGCAGTATCCTTTCCAAGACAGTCCATGGCCAGGTGCAGTGGAAGGTATGGTTTCACACGGGAAATGTTGGTCCCAGGTGTAGACTCATCAGGCAGCCTTTGAAATCACATCTTTCACTCAGTGAAAGCACAGTGCACAACTTCAATGCACACTGACACACAAATTGCAATCAAAATTTCTAATTTATGCATTATTCAAGTCAGCTAGAATGCATTGCCACCACTCGTTTGTCAATTGGTGGCTTGGGAGTTGCTGTGATTCTGGAAGTTATGCCACGGGTATTATAAATGCCAGCAGGGTCATCCATGGTGGACAGGTTTCAGCTGAACTTCCAGACAAAGACAGACCAAGAAGAAAGAGAGATGGACTTTATTTCATTGGGATGCACTCAAAATATGACTGAGGAAGACCTGCCTCCTCTAAGTACAGTTGACTGTGATGACGCGAATGGAGTAAAGCCCATGGGAGAAAAGCCCACAGGACCTTCATTTGCTGATGGGGCACAATTCAAAATGAAGAGAAACCGCTGTAATCATCCATTAATAACCAGAACATGGAATGTATGAAGTACAAATCTGGGAAAATTGGAAGTTATCAAAAATTAAATGGAACGCATAAACATTGATATCTTAGAGCTGAAACGGACTAGTATTGGCCATTTTGAATCTGACAACCACATGGTTTACTATGCCAGGAATGACAAATTGAAGAGGAATGGTGTTGCATTCATTGTCTAAAAGAACATATCCAGATCAGCCATGAGGTACAACGCTGTCTGTGATAGGATAATATCCATGCCCCTACAGGGAAGCCCAATTAATACCACTATTATTCAAATTTTATGGTTTTATGGACAAGCTATGGACAACATTGAGAAGTATGAGTATTCCAGAACACTTAATTGTACTTCTAAGAAATCTGTACCTAGACCAAGAAGCAGTTGTTCGAACAGAACATGGGAACACTGAATGTTTTAAAATTGGGAAAGGTGTGAGACAGGGTTGTATTCTTTCACCATACTTATTCAACCTGTATGCTGAGCAAATAATACGAGAAGCTGGGTTCTATGAAGAAAAACGTGGCATCAGGATTGGAGGAAGACTCATTAACAACCTGCGATATGCAGATGATACAACCTTGATCGCGGAAAGTGAAGAGGACTTGAAACATTTACTTATGAAGATTAAAGAGCACAGCCTTTGATATGGATTACATCTCAATGTAAAGAAAAAAAAATCCTCACCACTGGACCAATAAACAACATTCTTATCAATGGAGAAAAGATTGAAGTTGTCAAGGACTTCATTCTTCTTGGATCAACTATCAACACTCGCGGAAGTAGCAGTCAAGAGATCAGACGACGTATTGCACTGGGCAAATCTGCTGCACAGGAACTTTTTAAAATGTTGAAGAACAGAGATGTCAGCTTGAGGACTAAGGTGCGCCTGACCCAGACCATTGTGTTTTCAATAGCCTCATATGGATGCAAAAGCTGGCCAGTGAATAAGGAAGATCGTAGAAGAATTGATGCCTTTGAGTTGTGGTGTTGGAGGAGAGTACTGAAAGTGCCATGGACTGCCAAAAGAACCAATAGATCTGTTTTGGAAGAAGTGCAGCCAGAGTGCTCCTTGGAGGCCAGGATGGCTAAGCTTCGTCTCTCATACTTTGGACATATTGTCCAGAGGAAACAGTAGTTGGAGAAGGATGTCATGCTGGGTAGGGTGGAGGGTCAGAGAAAAAGAGGAAGACCCCCAATGAGATGGATCAGCCAGGTGGCATCATTGATGGACTCAAGTGTGGCATTGGTAGTGAGGTTGGCCCAGGATCGAGCATTGTTTCGTTCTGCTGTGCATGGGGTCGCTATGAGTCGGTTCCGACTCGATGGCACCTGACAACAACAATTATTCAAATTTACACACCAACCACTAAAGCCAGTGAAGGTGAAATTGAAGAATTACTGGTGTGGTGCTGTGGGCTAATGTGTCAGACAGCAAAGTCATTTGAACTGCAAGGTCAGTGATTCAGGATCACCAGCAGCTCCTTGGACCCCCTCTACGGGGTTGCTATGGGTCAGAATCGACTCAACGGCACTTAACAACAAACCAATTTCTTTAGTATGAAATTGATCAAACATGCAATCAAGATGTATTGATAATTACTGGTGATTGGAATGCAAAGATTGGAAACAAAAAGGAAGGAAAAGCAATTTGGAAAATATGGTCTTGGTGATAGAAATGATGCTGGAGATAACATGATAGTATTCTGCAGGACTAATGACTTGTTCATTTTTAATACCTTTTTTAAATAGCATAAAAAGACAACTACACACATGGACCTCACCAGATGGAATACTCAGAAATCAAACAGACTACATCTATGGAAAGAGAAGGTAGAAAAGTTCCACCTCATTAGTCAAAATAAGGCCAGAGGGAGATTGTAGAATATAAGATAAATTGCTAATCTGCAAATTCAGACTGAAGCTGAAGAAAATGAAAACAAGTCCATGAGAGCCAAAATATGACCTTGAATATATTTTACCTGAATTTGGAAATCATCTGAAAAACAGATCTGATGCATTAGACACTAAAGACCAAAGAACATAAGAGTTGTGGGATGACATCAAGAAAATAATACAGAAAGAGAGCAAAAAGTCATTAAAAAGACAAGAAAGGAGGAAAAGATCATAATGGATTTCAGAAGATACTCTGAAACTTGCTCTCCAGTGTAGAGATGCTAAAGCAAATGGAAGAAGTGAGGAGGTATAAGAGCTAAACAGAAAATTTCAAAGGTCAACTAGAGAAGACAAAGTCAAATATTATTTTTTAAAAAAATGTTCTAAGACCTGGAGTTAGAAAACCAAAAGTGAAGAACACACTCAGCATTTCTCAAGCAGAGGGAACTGAGGGAAAAATTTAAGCCTCGACTTGTGGTATTAAAGGATTCTCTGGGCAAATTATTGAATGATGCAGGAAGCATCAAAAGAAGATGGAAGGAATGCACAATCACTGTACCAAAAAGAAATGGTTGTTGTTCAACCATTACAAGAGGTAGCATATGATCAAGAGCCAATGATCCTGAAGGAAGAAGTCTAAGGTGCATTGAAGGTATTGGCAAAGAACAAGGCACCAGAAATTTATGGAATACAAGTTAAAATCTTTCAACAAAGTGAAGTGGCACTGAAGGCACTCATTCATCTCTGCCAAGAAATTTGGAAGACAACTACCTGGCCAACTGATTGGAAGAGATCCATATTTGTGCCCATTGCAAAGAGAGGTGACCCAACGGAATGCAGAAATCATCAGACAACATCATTGATATCTCATGCAAGTAAAGTTTTACTAAAGGTAATACAGATACGGCTGCAAGCATACATGACAGAGAACTTCCAGAGGTTCAAGCTGGATTCAGAAGAGGCCGTGGAATAAGAGTTATCATTGTTGATGTCTGATGGATCTTGGCTGAAAGCAGAGAATATCAGAAAGATGTTTACCTGTGCTGTATTGACTATGCAAAGGCTTTCAATTATATGGATTATGACAAGCTATGAACAACATTGTTAAAAATGAGTATTCTGGAACACTTAATTGTGCTCATGAGAAGCTTGTACATGAACCAAGAGGCAGTTGTTCAAACAGAACATGGGAACACTGAATGTTTTTAAATTAAGAAAGGTGTGCGACAAGGTTGTATTCTTTCACCATACTTATTCACCCTGTATGCTGAGCAAATAATCTGAGAAGCTGGGTTATATGAAGAAAAACATGGCATCAGGATTGGAGGAAGACTCATTATCAACAACCTGCGATATGCAGATGATACAACCTTGCTTGCTGAAAGTGAAGAGGATTTAAAATATTTACTGACGAAGTTCAAAGAGCACAGCCTTCGGTACGGATTGCATCTTAATGTAAAGAAAACAAAAGCCTTCACCACTGGACCAATAAACAGCATTCTTATCAACAGAGAAAAGATTGAAGTTGTCAAGGACTTCATTCTTCTTGGATTAACCATCAACTCTCATGGAAGCAGCAGTCAAGAAATCAAATGACATATTGCATTAGGCAAATCTGCTGCACAAGGCGTCTTTAAAGTGTTGAAGAGCAAAGATACCATTTTGAGGACTAAGGTGTGCCTGACCCAAACCATGGTATTTTCAATAACCTCATATGCATGTGAAAGCTGGACAGTAAATAAGGAAGACCTTAGAAGAATTGATGCTTTTGAGTTATGGTGTTGGAGGAGAACATTGAAAGTGCCATGGGCTGCCAAAAGAACCAACAGATGTGTGCTGGAAGAAGTGCAGCCAGAGTGCTCCTTAGAGGTCAGGATGGCCAAACTTCTTCTCTCATACTTCGGACATATTGTCAGGAGGGACCAGTCACTGGAGAATGATATCATGTTTGGGAACGTGGAAGATCAGAGAAAGAGGAAGACCTCAGCGAGATGAATTGGCAAAGTGGCACCATCAATGGGTTCAAAAGTAGTAGTGATTATGATATTGTCCCAGGACCAGGCAGTGTTTCGTTCTGTTGTGCATAGGGTCGCTATGGGTTGCTACCGATTCTATGGCACCTAACATCAACAACAACAACAAAGCATTGAGAACTATCTCAGTTTTCCAGGGCTACTGTAGCAAAATTGTACAAAGTGGGAACTCTAAGAGCAAACGTTTGTTGACTCAAAGTTCTAGAGGTTAGAAGTTCAAATTCAGGGAGTCAACAGGACTATGCTCTGAGGCTCTAGAGGAGGGTCGTTCCTCATCTTTCCAGGTTCTATTGGCCCCAAGCCTTCACGTGACATTGTCTCCTGTCTGTTCTTTCCCTTTTATAAGACATCACTGAGATGACCATATTAGCTGATCAAATTTTCAAAGAAAGAAACTATTTGCAAATAAGATCACATTTGCTGTTATAGGGATTAGGACTGCAAAATGTCTTTTAGGGGATGAAATTCAACCCATGACCCATAACTGGCAAAGCAAAGTTTAATGACCTGTGGAGGGGGTTTGAGGAGGATGCACAAGTCGGTAATCTCTTGCGTCATTCACTTCCAAGTCAATAAGAATAAGAAGCATGCAAGTAACTCAAGAAGGGTCAATAAGATGGACAGGAAGTCCAAGGGAACAAGGAACCAATTCTGATCAGGAAGGCCTAATCAGGTGTAAATATTGGTTACAAGAACATTCTGAACAGAGAGAAATGGTGAGGGAAGAGTGGAGTAAAACAGCATCCAACTTGGAGAAAGACACTGAGGAATGCAACTGGAGGGATGACTTGAACAGGATGGATTAGAAAAGAAGGAGGAATGGAAACAGAAAACAGTGATGTTGGGGATTGCAATCAGTGACATGAACCCAAATGTATATGAACTGTTGAATGAAAAACTTCTTTGCTCTGTAAACCCTTACTTAATTCACAAGAAAATATTTGTTTTTTAGGTTCTAAACTTCACCTTACCAGTAGTGAAGAACCACTGGAAGTTTCTATTATGATGTGCCCTGCATGGGTTCCGATGGCTTGACCACTAGGCTTCTTTGGGTGTGGGGATAGAGCCAGAAACAGGAATCCCAGCTCAGAGCAGGTTCCACCAAAATACTAACCAGAGCAACCAAGCATGCAGGAATTAGAAGGGTGCACAGAGGCACTTCAGGGAAAAGCCCCATATGTGGGCTATAAGAACACACAGGTATCAAAATGAATCCCAGCTTTCACATCTATTAAAGCACCAATATTACTGCTTTACGCTCATACATCTCCATAACCTGAACAAAATTACTCTTGTTAATTGAGACTTGTAATTAATACCAATCATCCAATTATAGTTCCTTATCCTGATGTCAACATCCAAGCTATAGTCGCAATTCTGCTTGTACTATTTCAACCTTAATTAACAGCTTGATCCGAAAGAGCAACTGACATCATGACTGAAACAAGGCAGGGGTTTCACCTTGTTCGCCATTGGTTATCCTTGTCTAGCCCTGGGGCGGGGCTTACAGAATCACAAACCACCACTGCTTCCTCTTGGAGTAAATTCTCCAGGGTCCCAGACCAGGCTCAGTCACCACCAGTCCAGGAATGTGATGCCAGACCCAAGGTGACATGTTTCTAGGGCCCACAAGACATAAACAGCATGGAAACAGAACTTCCTACACGCTCAAGACAGGGGTGGCACCGAGGGTGTGCAAAACCTGATTCTGTCTCCAGTGTGCCAACCACAGAGGAGACACAGTGAGTGCACAATCCCTGATACTGTCCCTGAGTATAATGCCTGACCCTGACCCTGACCCTGTGTGCAAACGGTGAGATTGTCCCCTATGTGCAAACCCTCATTCTCTCCCTTTGTACAAATGACAAATGTGTGTGATGTCGCTCACTTTAACTAGGACTGACATCATTCAAGCTCCATGGGAACATCCTATAGTAAGACACAGCCTTGCTCCCTGTGCTCCACCACGGAAGTTCCTGTGATGCTTGGATGCTAACTGTCGATGAAACATTACATTGTAAGAGTGGCACGGTGCACAGTCCAAACATTCTTAGTTTCATGGCCCATCCATGGTCCCAGTGCCTTCTTATCTCTCAGCCATGTACGACACAGCTGTCTTTATCTTCACTGTCCACTCTGACACTGAGCCAGCACATTATGCAAGGCTCGAAGCAGCACAGACAAAATCAAATGCAAGTGTGTGGACTCCTAAGCCACCTCATCTCACTGCCCTGTGTTAGAAAAGGGATGTTCAAGAGGCCTTCGAATTGGAGGGTGGGTGAACTTCATGTTTCACTGCCTGGGCCTACATGGTCCTCACCACCGGCTTCTGCACAGTGATTGGTGCCAGCTGGTTTTTCACTTCCAAGTGTATTTCTCAGTCTGACCATGCCTGCTGCCACTTATGACCACTGCTTTTCCCTCTTGCAGCTTTCTTGATAACTTTCCATTGCTCTTAGGATAAAGTGCAAGTTACTCATAGATGTCCACAAATCTGTGCACTGGACTTGTTTTCTCCCAAGCCATATTTCTTACCACATCCATAGGGTTTTCTCCCCACTGTATACCAGTGACTTGTCTATTTGGGAACTTAATAAATGTGTACAGTGAGTTGATAATTTGCAGCTCAGGGGGTGGAAAGAATGGTAGCACCATTGGTAGAAATAGCAAAGCTGGTCCAAGAAGCCACCTAAGAAGGGGAAGAGGACGCTTTTGCTTCCAGACCAACTGAGTTTGAGGTGATGGGGTATATGCAAGTGGAAATGTCCTCTAAGTAATAAAGGCTCAAGAAAAAGGTTCAAATTGGAGGTGGAGTGGAAACCTAGGGTCTCCCATGAGCAGTCACACATGAATGTGTATAAAGAAAGAAAGCTCATAATACAGGTTGTATCAAAAGGGAAGAGTAAACCAGCCTGGAGCAGCTAGAAGAACAGAAGATACTTCTTGAAAGAAAGACCAACAGAAAAAACACAAAACAATCTAGGCAGTCTGACTGATTACTACAAGAACAAGAAAGTTGCTAACCCAGGAGACATCAAGCCAAGTGGTCAGGTCCCCTCAAGGCAAACCCCCTTCCAAGGCTAAGATTCAATGGTAATACACATTCTGATTGGTGACCACGTTTATCACCAATAAGGGGAAGTGAGGGAAAAACAGCAATGAAGCTGCAAGCTAAGCCCGACAACATTCAATAGACTTCTGTGAACCCAGATGGAGACCTGGTTGGCCAGCAGTGTGGCAAGACCTGGGGTCTTGGGCCCAGAGTCAGTGACATAGCCACAGAGGACTAGAGTGAAGAGTGAAGTGTTCAGCTGATAAGAAGGGGCATATGCACAAGAACACCCATATGTGCAAATAATACCCACTTGACCTGGCTTCAATGACTGGATGATGAGAGGAAAAAAAGAGTAATCTGATACAATTTGATGAACTTGACCTATACCTATGGATGCAGTAGCTCAAAAGAGGGAACAAATCATTACAGCAAGGATCATTCCCACCCCCTCCATACACAGAGTAGACAGGGATGGGAAACTTGGACATTGGCTACCCAAAATGGGGGGGAGTGGAGAGAGGGGGTTACAAAGGCAAGAAGTGACTGGCTTACAAGTTTTCAAGAGGGAGCCTAGATCCAGAGGGTGCAGAGGAAAGTAGAATCTCTACTGAGTAGTATCCAATCTGTCTGGGCAGGGCTGATGAAAGGAGATTTGGATAGGTCTGTTGTGATACAATAGTGAATAATTGTTCTCAAGACTGACTGTGTGGGTTGGAAATGTAAAGGTAGACATTTTGTAGAAAAGGAGGGGAGTGATTGACCTTGCAGCCTAGGAGCGGAGGTCCCTGGGACCATCAAGGGAGAAGAGCGGAGAGCAGGACCCTACCCAGAGAAGCAGTGATGCCAGAGATGGAGGCAGAGACGATGACGTGGAGAGATGGAGCGGCTGGGGACTTTAGATCCAGAGAGGGAGAGGGGCTGTGGGCTGATGACCAGGGGAAAAACAAAACAAGACAGGGAAGAGTAAGCACACAAAGACTAACCCTGGGAGAGCACGCAGGTGAGGAGAGCTCTATCAATGAAGATAAAATGGCCACACTTCAGCAAAGACCTCATGTATCCCAAGCCACAGAGGGAAGAGAACCAGGAGAGTCAACAGAAAGCCATCCAAAGCGGATCACACATAAGGCTGCACAGATCACATGACACTCAGTATTTGTCTATTTTATACTTTATTTCAAAAGATAGTCATCAGTAGGAACAAATCAGTGGAGTCTTAAACAAAATTCCACAAACCAGGAGGCTCATAAAAACAGAGATTTCCTGTCTCACAGTCCAAGGTCAGGGTGTTGGCCATGTTGGTTCCTTCTATGGTTCTGAGGCAGAATCTCTCCCATGTCTCTTCCACCTTCTAGTAGCTCCAGATGTCCCTTGGCTGGCACTGCAGTTCCACATGGTGTCCTTCCTCTGTCTCCCTGTCTGTGTGTGTTCTCATTGTAAGACACCAGTCATACCAGCTTAGGGCCCAGTCTACTCCAATATGACCGATTTCCAATCAGGATCATGTTCACAGGTATAGGATTAGGACTTCAGCGTCTCTGGTTTGAAAGACTCAATTCCACCCACAACAAATAGTGAAGCTCAATTGCAGCTTTGATTATAGAAAAATCATTGCCAATCTTTGAAAGGGGACCGTCAGGGTTGTGGAGAACGGCAAAGAGCTGATGGCAAAAAAGTACTGGGCACAAGGGGAGAGCGCAGGAATACTGCCCAATAGCATCGCGCTCCTGGAAAGTGCCTTGTGAACTAAGGGACCACCCAAACATGGATCATTTTTCCAGAACTCTAAGAAAGTAAGAATGAAAGTGGGATAATAGATGGAGAAGATTCTAGAACAAAGAGAAAAAAGATTACGATAAAGGACTTTATACAAAGTAAAGGGAAATTTCGTAACAAGAGGAATTGCTCATGTCCTCAGTTTCAGAATGGACTGGGACTCCAGTAGGAACGGAGACTGGGAGGCTAAGGAAGTCTGACATTCAGGTCCCACAGCTATGTGGCAGCTTTTCAGATCACATACAACAACCCCTGCTTCTCACTGATGAGACCATTGTCATTCCAGCTCATGGAGACTTTGTATCGGCTTTCCCATGGTGGCTGATGCGTTTCAACCACCGACCTTGAAGTTCATTCCGTAGCTATCATTGTCCTTAGACTTCTAGGAACATTGCTGCAAGTGGACTTTGAGCTCAAGGGCGCAAGTCAAGCAGAGCTGTGACTAGTGCTCATTTGGAAGGTGCTCTCCCTGCCCGGTGGCTGGAACTTGTGCTCAGTGAGCTGTGCTCAGACCACACCCCTGAGAGCCAGCCCTCTTCTTGTGTGGAGGGACTCTTGGAGGTGGTCCAAAGTGAGGTCCCTGGGCCAGCAGCAGCCCCTGAAGCCTTTAGACCACCCCTGGCTCTCTGAGATAGACACTAAGAAGATGGATTCCCACATTCTAGCAGGCCGCCATGACTCATGCACACAAACTTCCAGAGCCATTGATCTAGCCCAACATTGTGCCTGGTGTATACTTCAGAGTCGCCTGGGAATTCCACCTGACCTCCATCCCAAGAAGCCGCATTTGTCCATCCTAGAGCAGCGGCAGTGTTTTCAAAAGCTCCTTAATAGCTCTGTTGGGCAGCCAGGGATGAGAACCACCACATTCAATGGTCAGCAGTAGAAACCGGATACTTCAGATCTAGAAAAGCTGCAAGTTAGGAACAGAAGGTACTAGTAGCCGCTGCTTATAATCCCTAACTTAAAGTTCCCACTATCTGACATAATGCACAAATTCTGTGATCTAAAACAAAATGGAATTTATTAATCATGGAGCAATTGGAATCTTCATGTCTCTGATTAATATAAAGTCCAAAGTTACCGAGTCTCTGAAGTGGTGTGTTCTGACCCCATAATCCCCTGTCCAGCTCACCAGAGAGAAGACTGAAACACCTCACAGATAGAAAGGGAGTTTGTTCTCTTTCCATGTTCCCGTGTTTGGAGAAGAAATTCAAACCACTGTTCTCAGAGCTGATGTGCTCCCCAGATGACAGCCAGCTTGAGTAATAGCGTCTCTCAGACCAGTCGGGGTAGTGGCAGAAATCGCACAGCTGAAGTTACCCAATGCAGTAGCTATCCATTGCTGCTGGTACCCACTCCAGGGTGCCATGTTACTGTGCACAACAGGTTGCCCGTCTGGGTCAGGTGGGTGCCTGCTGGGGCATTGCCATTTCTGGAACCTTAGGACACTTCTCAAGAAGTTCCTCCCCACCTCACCCTTCCTCGGCTCTGACAGAGCCAAGCTGGTGGTGTGGGCCCCGTCCCAGCATTCCGCTCCTGTTGGGTCTGTTGTGCAATCCGCTCGGACCGGTGGACACCTAATTAAAACAAATTAACGATCTGAAGCAGAAACTGTGTTTCATAAAGCCCTTGCCCAGGCTTGCACACAGTGCCAGGGCTGTTTGCTGACAGATATTTACCAACCCTTCGTGCGGAAAAGCCGGGCCACCTGTTCCCTGCCCTCTTCTCTGAAGACCGGGCTCCCTGCTGGGCTGTGGTGCCACAGTGGACTCCTCACGCCTCAGCTGCCTCAGCCTTGACGCTCACTGCTCAGGGGCAGCCAGCACCCCCGCTCACCTTGGCATCCCCCCATCTGCCACCTCGGATGGCAAGCCAGACAGCTGTCCCTGAGCGTGCCTGCATGTCCCCTTCCTGTGGTCCCAGTTAGAGTTGGCTCTCACTGTCTCCAGGTTAGCTAGACAGAAACCAGGGTGGGAGTGTTTGGTGACAAGGCCAGAAGCTGGAGTCCCACCATTAAAACCAACACTGCCCTCTCGGAATGAGGAGGCCCTCGGGCTCCCAAAACTGCCAGCATTCCTTCAGACTGTGGCCTGGTCACACCGTCACTATAAGGAGGAATGTGTGAACAAGGACTCTCAAGAAAGCGAGGAGAAAGCAAAGAGTACATGCCTCTGAGACAACGCAAGAACAAGACAGACAAGTGGTAGAGGGGAGCTCTAGGGAACTGATGAACATTAAGGAGAGAGACCCCTCAGCCTTCCATCTTCACATCTGTGCTAAATAGTTCCTTCAATGCCTTCCCACAGGCCAACAAGCCACTTCCTGTGTCTCAGACAGGTAAGCTGGCTGTGTAGGGGGCCACCTCTTCACCTGGGGTGAAAGTGCAGACCTTTCCCTCTGCAGTCCCACGTCTTGTTTACTCAGACGACACCAGATCATAGCCCTCATCTCCTGGGGTCACAGTTCAGCCACACTGATTCATCCTGATGCTGGGGGGAGTCTGTCACATGCCTCTCTCCCAGCTACTGGACCGTCAGTTCAGTGATCCTCATAATCCCGTCCCCACCACCATCATCACGTGGCATCTTCCTCTGTGTCTGCGTCTCATTTCAGACTGGACTCAGGTTCGCCCTCCCCCAGTGTGCTCTCTCACTAGCCTAACTGGCGATATCTTCAGAAATCAGCCAAGTTTACCAGTGCTGAAATAGAGCTTTTCAGGGGACACAACACAAAAGGGCAAACAGGGCTGAGCTGACACCCTCTTCTTCCTCAGCACTCAAGCCCCAATGCCAAAGGCCTCATACATTTTGGGACTCACTTCTCAGCCAGAGGAAATGCTTTAATGTATAACTTTCATGGATTCATCTTTACAGCAACACAGTTATAAATGTTGTTTCTGTGTAGAGCCCCACACGGTCAGGGTCTGACCTCTACCTATGGCTAGGACTCCCAGGCTACCCAAGACCAGAAACTCTGGCGATTAGCTGACCTGTCCCTCCAGCACCATTTGTGGGCTGACCCCTGCCTGGACCCACAGAGATGGGTGAATCCTGTCCAAGTCCCACCCGGTACCTGCAAAAGTGGCTTCTCTGTTATCAGTGCATATGAGGTCTTATTCACATCTAATGGGTCCTAGTTCTAATCCCTCCAAGTGGACAGGTAGAGGAGCAGATAACACACATGGGACCAAGTGACAACAGAGGTAGATGAACAGCAAAGGATCCCAAGGACCCCTGGGAGAGTTCCTCTCCGAGCCCCAGAGGAACCAACAGACTCAGTTAAGATGCCGAATTTGGTGACCCAACCTCCAGAACATGAGAGGAGATTCTGGCATTGCTGTGAGGGGTCATCACAGCTCCCCTGGACACAGAGCCCCAAGGAGTTCCATCCAGAGAGAGCCATGCACCCATGTCCAGTCCCAGAGACCGAGGCCTCCACACCAGTGTCATATGCGCAGGGCTGCTCCCGGTAATCAGGTAGTCATTGATGGGGTCACATTGGTGGGGTCCCCTCTCCACCTTCTTCCCCCACCCCATGGCAGGTCTGTAGAGGGCCTCCACCCCCACCCCACCTTCCCTCTGCCCTGCATTCCGACCCGCCTCCAGTCCTACATTCCTAGCAGATGCTGGAGGCGGGCTGTTCCCCAAGAAGGTACATGGCCCAGGAATTCGCTTTCTCCCGGCCTGTCGTGGCCTGAGCCGCAGGCCCATCTGCTGCCCAGGTATTTCTGGATAGGACACAGCCGGCAGGCCTGACTCATGGAGGGAAATCCCAGATACAGCCCACTCCTCTAGGCCCAGGGCCGGGTGACCCCTGGTTCTGACATCAGTATGGAGAGAGGAGGGCACTGCACCCCACTTCTGAGAAAAGACCCTCCCCAGGTTCAGAAGGCCTGGACTAGGGCCTGATTTTCTGTCTGGAGTCTTCACCCAGGTGTGTGCTCGGAGCAAGGCTCCCAGCTGCCAGGACGCTCCAGGAAGGCTGTCATCGCTCAGGAATGTTATCTGGGGAGGGGCTCAAGATTACAAGTAGTGAACCAGCAGAGCCAAGCAGATGTACAACTCCAAAATCAACATGTTCAGAGCAGCCGGCATGGACTCAAAGAGAAGTGATCCCAACAGCTCCTGAAGCCAGGTCGTTCCCTCCCTGAAGGCACGCATGCTGTTTACCTGTTTGAAGTACACCCTGAGGTTGACTCCCAGAGCTGGGGTGCTTCCTGACCTGGAGCCCAAACCCGAGAGAAGAGAGGTGGGCTGGTCGGGGCATGTCGGGGGAGGGGGAGACCGCCAGGTGGCTGTCTGCACTGGGCGACTGCCCTGTCTCACCTGCTAACCTAGGCAAGGCACTTCCCTCAGCCCTCATCTACCCTCCACACACAACATGGAGATGTTGTCAAAGCGAAAGCCAAGTCACATCCTGGAGCACCTCATACCAGCAGGATGAACTGTGAGCGTGAAAACCGTACTCTAATCTGCCTCATAAACCCTCTTTGTAAATCCGAAGCAAGTGTGTGCTTGCCGAGTGGAATTCTACTGCCAAGCCGAGGCTGCTCTGGTCTCTCTGCTGTCCCATGAGCATGCTCACAACCTGGAGTTCTCCTTTGGCCTCCACACCCGGGTCGGACTTGGGAGCAGTGCCTTTTTCCAACAGGGGGCAGGTCCTTCTCATGGGTCTGCCTCAGCTAGAGAAAAGTCACTGTAAGATGTGTTTGGGACATCCATGAAAGATTCCACTATGGGTGGATTGGCCTGTGTCCCCCAAATATGCATTGCATTCCTGACCCTCGTGGATGGGATACTGTTTGGAAATTATTTTCTTTGTTGTGTTAATTCAATGACACTCTATTAAGGTGGGTTCTCAGGAGCACATTGACTAAGGGATAAGCACTGGACTACATGCGAACCCCAAGGTCAGCAGTTAGAGCCCACCAGCTGATGTGAGGGAGAAAGAGGAGGCTTTCTGTTCCTGCAAAGATTTACAGCCTGGGAAACTCTTTACTGGGTCACTGTGATTTGGAACTTTACAACAGCAGGGTGGGTTCTAAATCTAATCACTTCTGAGTTATAAAAAGAACAGATTAGACACAGACATTCACAGGAGAAGAGAGAGCCAAGGACTCAAGGAAACAGGACTACTGACCAGGAAAGGACACAGTCAGACCTGATTTGGACTTTCAGTTTCCAGGACTGAGAGACAATAAACTTCTATCCTGTAAAGTCATCCCTTGTGGTGTTTCTGTTGCAGCAGCTCTAGGGACTATGGCAGATGGACTTTCAGTGCACAGTGAATGACCACTTGTTGTTTTGTTGTACGGTGCCGTTGACTCAATACCAACTCATAGTGACCTTGTGCACAACAGAAGGAAACACTGTCTGGTTCTGCACCAACTTCACAATCATTGCTGCTGCCACTGTGTGGATCTAGCTCACTGGGGATCCTCCACTTTACCAAGCATGATGTCCTTCTCCAGGGACTGGTGCCTCCTGGGAATATGCCTGAAGTATGAAAGATGAAGTCTGGTCATCCTGGCTTCTAAGGAGCACTCCGGCTGTACTTCTTCCAACACAGATCTGTTGGTTCTTTTGGCAGCACATGTACTTTCAATCTTCTTCTCCAACACCAATAATTCAAATGCATCAACGCTTCTACAGTCTGCCTTATTCCTAGCCCAACTTTCACATGAAAATTGTTATTGAAAATAGCATGGCTGAGGTCAGGCACACCTGTCAGAAAGAGCAGTAAGAGAACATTTCTCATCACTTTCTGCTCTCCTGTAACATGCCCAGAGATGAAAAACCCTGGTCCTTGATCTCCACCTATGTTTTCCAAGAAGATCCCAAAAGAGGACTTTGTTTTCCTTAGCTTACAAGGAACACTTCCCAAAGGCTGGCCCATGGAGCGGCCAACAATATTGACAGAAGTTTTTGACTTTTCAGAGGCTGTCAGTTCCGCCACCCCAGGCATGAGGCAGAGTTTCCAGAGCACGAAGTCATGCTGACTTGAGACCCTAAGGAGTCCTGGGAAAACCTGCCATGGGGCCCTGGGTCCCACGGATTCCCTAAAGTTAAGTCCCCTAAAGGTGCCTCAAGTCAAGCAGAACTTCACAGCACACAGTGTGGCTTCCAGTGACTGACACTGGGTAAGCTGGACATGAGCTGAGTCTCTGGTGAGGCTGCACTGCCTTGGAACTAAGTGTGGTCATTTTGTTTCCAGACATTTAGTTGACTTTTGTTTACCTGCAGCAGAGTCTCACATCCAGCAAGGAGGAGAGGCAGGAGCTCGGACAGGTTTCCTGTCTCAAATTCCTACGATGCCGCCAGCAGGACATTCTGAAAGGCCTAAGAGAAAGGCAGCAGGTGACAAGGGCCGCCCAGTCATGCATAAACATGGCCCCTAATTGTCCCTTTGTCATCTCTGCAGCTCTTCTCCCCCAGGCTGCTTGGCTGGCTTGGCCCAATCCCCACCAGGCTGGAGCTGGCTAAACTCTCAGTATTTATGCAGACTGGATTAAATATCTCATCAAAACGTAGGGCACATGAGCCGCTGTCAGCTCGCTTGGGAGGGCCGATCACAGGGTCTGGGGGTCTGGAGCTCAGAGGCCCACGGGCAGTTCCATTTGCAGTCTTCCCTAGGGCGCTGATGGCAGGCTGTCAGCTCAGTGGGAAGAGATGCCTACACAGACCGTTTCCAGGGGCCGCCACAGCCACGCCGGCTGCTGGGCGGGGAGTGCCGGCCATCTGGTCATTAAGACCCAGCGGCTGCCAGGTCCACTCTCTTTTTCCATCTCATTTCAGCAGCTCCAGAGCCAGCGAGGCCCTAGGGAGAGTCTGGCTGAAGTCCATCCTGCGTGCACTCCAGGCTCAACAGAGAAAAGGAGCGAGCTGGTCTGTGAAACAATGTGGCCCACATACATGCACACACACTCATACATGCACACAGAGAGAAGAAGCTACATATGTGTGCACACACGTTCACACACAGTCACTCACACTTGTAACATGTACACGCACACACTTGCACATGCAAATGCTCATATTCACACATGTACACTAACACACATGCTTACACACTCACACACAAGCATGCACGCTCACATAGACACCCACACATGCAACATGCACACTCGCAGACACTCACATATGCACACACACACATACAAATGCCTCATACTCATACATATACACTTGCACACACAACCACGTGCTCATATACAGATACACATCACATGCACACTCACACAGTGCACCCATGTGTGCACACACGGACACATGCACATGTGTGTGCACAACACATAGACATTCCTGTACCACACAACATTCACACTGGCACAGCACACACATGCTCATATAGCACATGCACTCACACAACACATTACATGCATGTGCACACACAGGTACACACAACCTCACACATGCAGGAGTAGATTAAGGAACCAGCTGACCAGTGGAGGGTCAGAATCAAAAGGAAGTCGTACAGATGCCCATACTGATTTCAGAGAAACAGGAAGAACGAATAAGGGACAAAGGAAGATAAACAGACTGGCAAAGAGCTCAAAACCAGACACAAAGAGGGACACTCAAACCGAGAAAGCAGGAAAGGCACTGGGGTGTCTCCAAAAAACTTTAGACAAGACAAGAAATGGGCTGGGCTCATGGTGACACGGGGCATGCGCACAAGCTTTGCATGCCACGTTCCGCATCTGCTGAGGACCAACTGTGGGAAGTGTCTGCAGTCAGTGCAGGATGGGCAATCCAACCCCATGGTCCTGTGCAGGAGGGGACCTCAGCCTTAATTCCCATCAGACCACCCATGGGATATTGTCATGCTCAGTTATAGTCTCCAGACTTTCTGTCTTTGCTGAGTGTGAAATCCAATGATAGACAATGTTCCAACAAAAGCAGGGGGGTTCAGCTTCTGAGAGCTGTTCTGCTGCCCTGGACGTGGAGACCGCAGGACCCGGGGACTCCATGGAGACAGGTCTCCTCATCAAGGAATCCTTATCTCACCCTCAACTTCATCCCCCAAAGAACCTCAGATGCTGAGCTGGAAGAGGCTTCAGGGAAGAAGAGACTACACCTTCTCTTCCTTTAAGACAGCTGTCATCTCTTGTGGTGGCTTCGAGGTTCCACTCCACCACCTGACTTAGCTTCTGGAGCCCAGACCACCATGGTCTGAGGAGTACATGGCTAGTACTCCTAACTCTACACATAATGGAGGGACCCCTCAATAAGGACAATGCCACCACCAGAAGGACAAAGCAAAGCTTAGAGTCACACGTGTCTCGGCTTACCCGAAGTCTGGGGGTCCAAGTGCAAAAAGAAGCAGCTCAGAAGAGAATCCTGGCAATGTACTTCTGAAGATCAGCCACTTCATTACAGAAGATGGGTCCTCCCGCTTAGAAGGCACTTAAAATGCACAGTGACCGAAACAACGGACCTGAGCCCACCAATGATGGTGAAGATGGTGCAGAACCAGATAGCATCTTGTTCTCCTGTGTGTGGGCTCACCATGAGCCCAGGGAGAACGCTGTGGAAGGAAGCACCTGATTCGTCCTCTAGAAACCTGGGTAACTGAGCTGGGCCCTCTTTTTACCATGGCTTCACTCTGGACTTTGGTTTTCCGTCAGCTGCCTGGCCCCATCATCAACAACTGAGCTTTGCTTGAAAGGCCGGAAGCTTCACCAAGATGTCAGAGAGGTATCAAGGGGCTCTCTCATTCTCTGGTGAATTCTACTCAGGATCTGCAGACCTGATGTGACAAAGAGTTTAAGTGTGTGCCCAGCTCCCTGGTATATCATTCTAGAAGATTCTAGATCCTGGGTGCTATAAACACAAGGAATCTTTGGCTTCCTCACAGGGCCCTGGGTCTACCACTGCTTTGATGGACACATCGGTGCTGCTCCTAGTCCACAGTGTAAACCATCAAAGACATGCTGATAAATGCCCCTTCCTCTGAACCAGCTCCCCACGGCCACCAACACCTTCACCTGATCCTGGGAAGTGAGTTGTATCTCTGTCCCATTATCGTGACTTTAAGATGTCTCTCCTATTCCCCAGTAAAAGACCTGTGTGGAATCAGAGTGAACCCAATTAGCCTGTATGTGCCTCCCACCTACCAGGAATAATTAATAGGGTGTAATGGTTAATTAATTACTATGAGAGGAGTTCTTTCGGCCCTTATGTGAAAGAAACCCCGAAAGGTATTATTAAGCTAGTGTCACACACACACACACACACACACACACACACACACACACAAGAAGTCTGAGAAAGAACGTCTGGTCAGTTACCTCCCCCTCAGCCCTGGAGACAGGAAACATTCCCACAATGTCTTGGGAGGGCCCACGGGCCAGTGAGCAACAACTCCCAGGGCCAGCTGCTTGGCCACCAGACCCCCAGTGGCTAAGAAGTTCATTGTCCTGCGGATCATCATACCACCAGCCAGTCAGTTGACCTAGCCACTGCGCTGCAATTGGTTTGATCCAACTTACGCACCTGACATCCCAAAGTTACAAGCCAATTTTAGTGAGTCTCAGCACTTGTCGTCTGCCATCTTTGGGCATTTCCTCAATACAGATACGTTGGCCCCAGGTTGCCTTAAGTCTTTCTGTCACATTGTCTGAGCATTCTCTTTGGTAAAGGTTAGTCCCACACATTACCTCTTGTCTCAATTGGACACCAGTAAGAGCAGCCAGACAAAATGTCACTAGTTCCAGATGAGTCAGGAGAAAAAAAACAATTGTCATTGAATTGATCCTGACTCACAACACCCCCAAGTGTCTCAGAGCAGAACAGTGCGCCACTGGGTTGAACGGTGCTCCACAGGGTTGAATGGTGCTCCACTGGATTGAACGGTGCTCCACTGGGTTGAATAGTGCTCCACGGGGTTGAACGGTGCTCCACTGGGTTGAACGGTGCTCCACTGAGTTGAATGGTGCTCCACGGGGTTTTCAATGGCTGTGCCTTAGGAAGCAGGTAACCAGGCCTATTTGTTAGGTCACCTCTGGGTGGACTTGAACTCCCAATCTTTCAGTGAGTAGTCGAGTGCATCTTCCATTTGCAGCATTTTGGGACTGCTGAGTCAGGAGAGGATGTGCCTTTCAAAGCTGTAATAGGAAACTCCCTAGCTTCTTTGCAAGCACAATCTGTGCAGGTGGTCTTATTTTGTCTATAGATGACATATATCGGAGTCCTGGTGTGGCACTGTGGGTTAATGCACCGGACTGCAAAGCCGGTTTGAACCACAAGGTCCACGGTTCAAACTCACCAGGTGCAGGGTGGGAACCCAGTCAACGGCACGTAACACCACCACCAATCGATGACATTAGGAATCCTGGTGTGGCGCTGTGGGTTAATAGACTGGACTGCAACATGGATTTGAACTGCAAGGCCAATGGTTCAAGGACACCAGCCACTCCTCGGAAATCCTATACAGGGTCACTATGGGCCAAAACCTACCCAACAGCACTTAAAAACAACAACAACATAGATGACATTACTTTGCCAACGTGTGAACAGGGAGGATCCACAACCATACTGCAGTCAAGGGTTAGACTCATACTGGAACAACAAGGTGAGACAGAGAGACCACACCCCGCCCCCATCTCCCACATTCAGTCTCTTGGTAAGCAGCAAGCCTGCTTCCTCAACACACAAAAGGGGACTTGGGGCAGTCTCCATCTCAAGGGCCAAGTACAGATTAAAATGGTCAAAATCCTCAGAAGAGTGGCCAGCAAGCATGAAGCTCTCAATAAACATTCCCTTGTCTTGCATCAGCTGAAGGCACAACTGAGTCCTTCCCTCACAGAACATGTTGCAAAGTCCTCAATTTCATGAGCAACTCACTGTGGCCTTTCCTCAGTCAGCAAGCCACCCTACAGCCCATTTCACAATGTCATGCTGAAGTGGCAGCTTTACAAAAGCATGTAAACGTGAAGAAATACAAAGGAACTATTGATTTACCTGCCTATGGAGTGAGCTCCAAGGTTGCTTAAAAAATAAGCTTTGTTCAGCTAACAATAGAGTGTGTTATTGTCAGGTGCCATCAATTCTGCTCTGATTCATAGCAACCACATGTACAACAGAACAAAGCCCTTCCTAGTCCTCCTGCAGTCCTCACCATCTTTGCCGGGTTTGAGCCCACTGTAGCAGCCAAAGCGTCAATCCTTTCCTTTACCAAGCATGGTGTCCTTCTCCGGGGACTGGTCCCTCCTGATACCATGTGCAAAGTACCTAAGACCAAAGCTCACCACCATTGCTTCTAAGGAGCATTGTGGTTGTACTTCTTCCAAGACAGATCTGTTTGTTCTGGTAGTCCATGGCATATTCAGTATTTTTCACCAACACTATAATCCAAAGAATCAATTCTTCAGTCTTCCTTATTCAGTGCTCATCTTTTACATGTGTATGAGATGACCGAAAATACCATGGCTTGGATCAGATGCACCTAGTCCTCTTTCGGCCACTTGTTTCCTTTATTAATCCACTAGCCCAAACCATGGTCCAAAGAAGACATGACTGAGCAGAGACGCTAGCATGAATATCATTATTAGAAACTCTGAAAGGACTCCAGCCCATGTCTCAACTATTCCAGTGGATGTTCATTGTCCAGACCTTGTTGTCATTAAGTCTTTGTTTCCATTAGGTGCAGAGGAAGGTGTTGACTTCTGGAAAGGATTTCTATGAAGTCACAGCTCCATTAAAAAACATTTCAGAAAAATCTTGGGTGAAAAAAATCTACTTGCACGTTTGGAAGCAAACATAAGATTCCAACACAAGTAGGAGAAACTTGAGGACCCATTGAGATTTTTGTTATTTTTCCTTATTTTTCTTTTTTCCTTTTTTCTTCTTTTCTTTAAAACAAAAAACAAAAAACAAAACAAAACTGCCAATTAGATGGATTTAAGATTTGAGGAGGTGTTTTTTATTCAAAGGAGACGTTTGAAGAGTCCTGGACTGAAGCAGACGCTCCCCCCTGCTGTGCACTGATCACTATTGATTAGAGGGGGGGGGGGGCGGTCACAAAAATCATCAATGCCAAAGACCAGACCTCCAGCCTGAAGGAACTGACCTAGCACATTTGTTGTATGAAAGTAAAGCCAGTCTTTTGTGGTGAGGCAAAAAGCTGTGGTTACCCTTCAGGAAAAGAAATGTTAATTGAAAAATTCCTTAAATAGGTGAGGGCTCTGAGTCTGTTTTACATAAAAGGTATGAACTCACAATCAGGGGCAGGAAAGAAAGGACCCTGTCGTTTAAGTGGGAGTTTTCTCTCTGGCGGTGCTGATTAATTTCCATTCATGGTGACACAGATTGCTGGGACCGCCGTTCAGTCAAAGGCCTGAGCTGTGGGCGGGAACGTTGAATTAATTGGCCAGGCAGAGGAAATCAAAACAAAGAAACTTCCCATTGGACTCAAAGGAATAAAGCCTGATGATTTACATACAGGACACTTTCCTATTCTGGCAGAACACAATATTAGAAAATCAGTATTTTACCAATATTGGAGTTTCTTCTGGGCCTGTGAAATCTTGCTTGGGGAAGTGGCTTTCACCATGCAGAGCAGCTCTGAATATCCACCTTGCCCTGAACGTGTATTCATTTGGTTACGGGGGAGCCTCCGCTCCACCTTATGGAGAGTCTAGCAAAACTACAAGACGATGCAACCCGGAGCCCACATCAGGCTGATGGACAAGAACCTCAGCGAGACCATCCTGGAGCCCTGACTCCTCACCACCTTCTCTGGCAGCCTTCCCTCTTGAGGAGCCATGGCTGAACCCCAAGCACATTTCAGGCGTGGTGTACCGTGGGGCTCTTCCCTTCTCTACTTTCCTTCCTCAGGTCCAGTGACTCTTCACACACTGGCCATGGAAGCGCATGGTCAGTGGACTAGGTAAAGGGCAAGAAAACCTTACCATTCTTTCTGACCTCAGCCAAAAAAAAAAATAAAATAAAATAAAAACAAGAAGAGGACACAGCACTGCCCACCCCCATCCCAAGGAGTCTGGGAGTAATGCTGATTGTGAAATAGCATGAGCTGCAGTGGGCAGTGGAGGCACAGACAGCACCGTTGCAGCAGACAGTGGAGGAGCAGACAGCACCGTTGCAG
>NW_006408879.1:1920685-1943777 GCF_000296735.1 Chrysochloris asiatica
CACCGTTGCAGTAGACAGTGGAGGAGCAGACAGCACCGTTGCAGTAGACAGTGGTGTCTCAGACAAGGCCCAGCACGGGCTGTGCAGCACTCATGGCACACAGGAGTAAAAGGTCCTCATGATGGTTGGGTCTGGAAGAGTGACAAGGACTTACGGTCATCAGTTCTGCCCACGTATGCCACACCTACTGTGGTAGCACTGCAGCTCCGCCAACATGTACATACAGCCACCTCCCAGTCACCGTAACATGCGTGGGCTTGTTCTAACAAAACAAGCGTATGGCACAACAGAGATTTGTAGGATGACTCTCCAATGTCTCCTGATATTAGAAACATACTTACTGTTAACAACTAAGTAAGCAGGTGTCAAAAGAATAGCTGTTGTGCAGCAGATATCTACCTCCTTCCCACGAAATAGAACATGTTTTCCTAACACAAAAAAAAAAAAAAAAACCTGGCCTGTTAACATTAAATGAAATGCACAGTTTGTGGTTTTCATATAAAATGATCACTTCTCACAAACTAAGATAGGAGAATCTCATCGATACCAAGGTGTCTTCTGCTCCAGACTGTCAGGGACTGAAGTGGAAAAGCACTTGACTGTGGTTTAAGTCATGTGGAAATGAGCCCAACAGGACATCAAACAGTGAAAGAAGGAAAGAGACCTCGAGAAGAAGAAATGGGAGATCCCGAAATAAGAAGGAATGAGAGACCTCAGAGTAGAAGAAAAGAGAGACTAAGAGAAGAAAAAATGGGAGACCACAGAGTAAGAAGGAGTAAGACATACAAAAGCTCTAAGTAGTATCTGAGCTCAGTCAAATATAGAAGAAGTAAAAATAGCTTGTACCAGAAGGCATCCAAGGAGACTGTCACCAGAGTCACAATAAAACAAGGTGTGGCTGCATCAATAGCCAAGTTCAAAAACCAGAAAACAGCAAAGGCTGCAGAGGGTACAGAGAGACTAGAATTCTCAAACACTGTTGCCGGGACTGTAAAATGGTGCGACCACTGTAGAAAATGGTATGGCACTTTCTTTTCTTTAAAAGTGAACTAGAAATAACATATGCTCCAGCATTCCCAATACTAGGTATGTATCCTACAAAAATAAGAAACAGGATACAGATATGTGCACACCCATGTTCAATGCAGCACTCTTCATAATGTCAAAGTGATGGAAACGCCCTGATTGTCCATCAATAGATGAATGGATTAAAAACTATGGGATATACACACAATAGAATACTATGCAATGTTAAAGAATCACAATAAATAGCAAAGATTCAATGAAGCAACTCATAATATACATGTATCTAGAAGACAACAAGGTGAGTGAAATTAGTCAATTACAAAAGGTCAAATATTATATAAGACCACTACTGTAAAAAGTCAAGAAAGGGTTTTACGCAAAGAAAGAAATCTCCTTTGAATGTTTCCAGAGGTGGGGTACCAATGGAACGTCGTCAGGTATCGTGCCAGAAGATGAGTCTTCAGGTTAGAAGGCACAACTGGGGAAGACCTGCCTCCTCAAAGTAGAATCAATCTTAATAATATTAATGGAGCAAAGCTTTCAGGCCTTTCATTTGCTGATGGAACACAACTCAAAATGAGAAGGAACAGCTGCAAATATCCATTAATCATTGGAATGTGGAATGTATGGAAGTATAAATCAAGGAAATATGGAAGTCGTCAAAAATAAACTGGAATGCATAAAGATCCATATCTTAGGCATTAGTGAGCTGACATAGACAGGCGTTGGCCATTGTGAATCTGACAGTCCTATGCTTTACTGTGCTGAGAATGACAAATTGAAGAGGAATGGTGTCACATTCATTGTCAAAAAGGGCATTTCAAGATTTTCTTGAAGTATAATGCTGTTTGTAATTGGATGATACCCATACACCTACAAGGAAGATCGAGCTCTGGTGTAACACTGTAGCGTAAGCACTGAACTGATAACCTCAAAGTCAGCAGTTAAAAACCACCAGACGCTATTGGAAACCATATCCTGGGTCACTCTGAATTGGAACCAAATCAATAATGAACAACAATAGGGAAGACCAGCTAGTATAACTATTCTTCAAATTCACCCACTAACCACCAAACCCAGCGATGAAGAAACTGAAGAATTCTACCAACTTCTTCCATCTTCAGTTGAACAACATGCAATCAAGATGCATTGAAAATTGCTGGTGATTAGAATGCAAAAGTTGGAAACAAGGAGGAAGGTTTGGTAGTTGGCAAATATGCTTTTGGTGATAGAAATTATGCTGAAAATCATATGATAGAATTTTGCAAGATCAATGATTTCTCCATTGCAAATACCTATTTTCAACAATACAAACATCAGGATTCTATAAGTAAAATATTTAACAATACAGGAAGCATCAACAGAAGATGGAAGGAATACACAGAGTTGCTGTACCAAAAAGAATTAGTCCATGTTCAACCATTTCAAGAGGTACCATATGTCAAAAATCTACAGAAATTGAAAGAAAAAGTCCAAGCTGCCTGAAGGCATTGGCGGGGGCAAAAAAGGCTCTAGGAATTGATGGACTACAAATTGAAATGTTTAAAAAAAACTCATGCAGCACTGGAGACACTCATCTATGCAGAGAAATTCGGAACACAGCACCTGGCCAACTGACTGGAAGCGGTCCACAGGTGCCCATTCTAAAGAGAGGTGACCCAATGGAACGCGGCAATCGTCTAACAAAATCACTAATATTGTATATTAGTTGTAGCAGTACATCAACATGAAGTTGCCAGAAATACAGGTCGGTTTAGGAGAACATGGAACAAGGGATATCATTGCTGGTGTCAGGTGGACCTCAGTTGAATGCAAAGGATACCAGAAAAAAATGTTTATTTTTATGTAATTGATTATGCAAAGGCGTTCAACTGTGTAAATCATAATAAACTATGGATAACATTGTGAAGAATAGGGATTCCAGGACACTCAATTTTGCTGGTATAGAACCTATACATAGCAAAAAGGCAATCATTTGAACAGAACAAGGGAATCTTGAGTCATTTAAAATCAGGAAAGGCAGGCATCAGGGTTTCAGCACACTTACTGAATCTATATGCTGAGCAAATAATCTGAGAAGCTAAACTATGTGAAGAATGTGACATCAGGATTGGAGAACGGTTCATGACCAACTCACGATATTCAGATGATACAACCTTCCTTACTGAATGTGAACAAGACTTGAAGCACTTGCTGAAGAAGAACAAACAGCCTTCAGTAAGGATAATATTTCAATGCACAGAAAAATCCTCAAAACCAGACCCAATAAACAACATCATGATAAACAAATAAAAGATTGAAGTTGTCAGGAATTTCATTTTACTTGGAAGCAATAGTATAGAAAACAAAAGATGTATTGGGCAAATCTGCTGCAAAAGACCTCTTTGAAGTGTTAAGTGTTAAGGTTCACCTGACCTAAGTCATGATACTTTCAATCACATTTTATGCATGTGAAAGCTGGACAATGAATAAGGAAGATGAAAGAAGAATCAAAGTGCTTGAATTGCGGTTTGGTGGAGACTTCCAGAGGGACAAACAAGCAAATCTGGAAGAACAATCCTAATGCCACTTAGAAGTGTACTTTGGACAGGTTGTCAGGAGGGATCAGTCCCCTGGAGAAGAGCATCGTGCTGATAAAGTAGAAGGGCAGTGAAAAAGAGAAAGCCCCTAACGAGATGGAATGACACAGTGGCTGCAATGGTGGGTTCAAACAGAACAATTGTGACAATGGACTCGGACCTGGCAGTGTTTTGCTCTATTGTGCATAAAATTGCTGAGTCCGAACCTACTTGATGGTACCTAACAACAAGAATGACTATCCCAGAACACTTAATTGTGCTAATGAGGAATCTGCACACAGACCAAGTGCAATTGTCCCAACAGAACAAGGGGACACTGAATAGTTTAACATCAAGAAAGGTGTGAGCCGGGGTTGTATTCTTTCACTATACTTTTTCAATCTACATATTGAGCAAATAACCTGAGAAGCTTATGTGAAGAAGAATATGGCTTCAGGATCTGAGGAAGACTCATTAACAACTTGCAATAAGCAGATGATACAACCTTGCATGCTGAAAGTGACGAGGACTTAAAATACTTACTGATGAAAATCAAAGACCACAGCCTTTGGCATGGATTGCATCTCAATGTAAAGAAAACAAAAATCCTCACCACTGGACCAATAAACAACATCATGACAAATGGAGAAAAGACTGAAGTTGTCAGAGACTTCATTTTGATTGGATCCACTATCAACACTCATGGAAGCAGCAAACAAGAAATCAACCACAATATTGCATTAGGCAAATCTGCTACACAAGACCCCATTAAAGTGTGCAAGAACAAACATACCAGTTTGCGGACTAAGATGCACCTGAGCCAAACCATGCCATTTTCAGTAGCCTCATATGCATGTGAAAGTTGGATAAAGAACAAGGAAGACCATAGAAGAATCGATGCATTTGAGTTATGGTGTTATAGAAGAATATTAAAAGTACCATGAACTGCCAGGAGAATGAACAAATCTATTTTGTAAAAAGTACAGCCAGAATGCTCCTTAGAAGCCAGGATGGTGGGCATGTTATCAGGAGAGACCAGTCCCCAGGGAAGGACATCATGATGGGTAAAGTGGAGGGCCAATAAAAAACAGGAAGACACTCATCAAGATGGATTGGCATAGTGGCAGCAGCAATGGGCTCAAGCTTAACAATTGTGAGGTTGGCGAGTGTTTTGCTCTGTTCTGCACAGGGTCACTATGAGTTAGAAGCGACTCAATGGCACCTAGAAATCACAACAACAGAAGGTGGGAGGGAAAATGAGGCTAGAGCAATAACTAGAGGTAGACATGTGTTAACTTGGATGAAGGGAAAGCAATCTAGTATAATGAGGAGATCTGTATAAACTAATCAAGGCAAATAAAGACACTGGGAGGAGCTCAAAAGGTCTATCGTAAGGCATACACAATTCCATCATAGCAGTAATGAATCATCTACGTGTGAATGTATAGACAGACACTCAAGCTGATCAGGGCCGGAAAGGCACACAGGACTATATAACCAGGAACACACATATCGTTTTGACAGGGGACATTTCTACATACATATTTGTATTACATGCTTATAATCGAGCATACGGGGGCAAACTGTGCTCTAATATGCAAACATCTTAGCCATAACCAAACTTCCTGAAAGAATGAGCTGCTCGGCCTAGGAGCACAGGACCACGGACTTGGGGAGCACCAAAGTCAGTTGGCATAGCATTATCCACAAAGACAATGTTCTACACTCTTCTTTGGTGATTAGCTACTGGAATCTTCAAAACACAAGAGTGGCCTTCTAAGGTGCAACCATTGGTCTCTCCCTGTCCAGAGAAAAGAATAGTAAAGAAAATCAAAGATGCAAGAAAATCATTGGTCTAATAGATTAGTGAACCATGTGAACTTCAGCCTCCGTAACCCTGAGACCAAAAGAACTAGATGATGCCCAGCTACCACCGCCAACTGCTCTAAAGGGGAACGTGTTAGAAGGTCCTGGACAAAGTGGAAGAAACATGTGGAACAATATGCAAAATCATAAAAAAGACCTGGTTTACTGGCCAGATTAAAACTGGTGGAACCCTCAAGGCTATTGCCCTTGTTGTTGTTGTTAGGTGCCATCGAGTCAGTACTGACCCATAGTGACCTTATGCACAAAAGAACAAAACACTGCCCAATCCTGGACCAGCCTCACTACTGTTGCCACGCTTGAGTCCATTGATGCTGCCATTTGGCCAATCCATCTCGTTGGGGGTCTTTCTCTTCTTCTCTGACCCTCCATCTTACCAAGCATGATATCCTTCTCCAGCGACTGGTCCCTCCTGACAATATGTCCAAAGTATGACAGACGAAGTTTGGCCATCTTGGCCTCCAAGGAGCACTCAAGACTAATGCCTTTAGACACCATTTAAACCTGGAACTGAACTCACCCATGTGACTCAAGACTCAGCCAAACATTCGACAGACATTGAATAATATCACTAGGGAAGTACACAATCCTTAGAACAATCAACCATGTGAGATCCAAAAGGCAGCATTTGCCCAGGAATAAAGCTCAGAAGGCAGAAAGGGGTAGGAAAGAAGGAGGAATGGAAATGGTAAGACAGGAAGTGGGAAGAGCACGGTTACACGGTGGGGACTATAATCAACGTCACAAAACAAAATATGTACAGGTTGTTGAGGGGAAACCCAATGTGCTCTGTACACTTTCACCCAATCAAATTTAACTAACTAATAAAGATGACATAAAACAGGAGCAGTCATTAGGTGGTTAGCTCTTTGGTGGTATATGATGAGAAAACAGCCACCTTCAGGAGATAGTGTCACCTCACCAGCACGTGCAGAAGACAGAAGCATCTCCTGCCAGGAAGAACTGGGGTCCAACTAGATCTCATGCCCTGGGGCCAGAGCCTGGCTCACAAGGTATGACTAGGAGGGCCTTATGGAAAATATCATCGTTGCACCTTCTTAAAGACAAATATCAATGCAGCAGAAAGTGTGGCTGAGCTCCTAGGGGGAGACCCATGACTTCCCAGGAAGGGTGGGTTAGGTCAAGCTTGCGGTGGTGGACATTCCTGGGATCGTCTTTTTTCACTGTGGTCTGTTGAGACATCACCTGGGGAAGCATGTCCATTCCTGTAGGACAGAACTGTGGTAAGTTGTGCATGGCCCAGAGACAGAAGGCTGGCTGTGCCACAGGGATTTTTTACGTGCTGCTTCCTTCCCTAGAAGGATCTCACTGCATTCAGCCACTGCTCTCCAGGCTGTCCTCCTTGACCACGGCCACCCTAAAGGAGACCTGGTCCTTTCACATGTGCCATGTTGTGCTGAGTCTGTCTCTTGCTGCCTTCAGCTACTTGATCAGTGAGGTCAGGTGGACATCTTGCACCTGACTTTGCCCAGAAGGGCATGTGGCTCTGTCCCCGAGTCCCAACACTGAATGGAGCTAGAACACAGAACCGGTCAGCATAGGTGTTTGCACAGGACACCCTGAGATGCACATTATGAAAGAGGTACTCCCATACACACACACAGGCACACACACACATGAACACACCTCACACACACACCAGACCTCGCCTACTGCCTGTGCTTTTCTGTAATCCTGTCAGCACCGCTGAGGATGTCCCCTCATAAATTCACCTAGCCTACTGTGGCCCCCAAGGCCCTTTCCTTTGTTCATGGGCCCTTGGGATCAGAATCTGCATGGTCTCCAAGAACTTTAGTCCCAACACTGAGGATGGCAGGGCATGGGAACGCCAGGCTGGGTGTCCTCGCAGCGCCTGGCAAAATGCATCTGAGTCGGACATTTGTCTGCGAATGAAAACAACCGCCCTCACATAATAGAATGATAGATAATGTATCAACCCAAACACACGAGGCCTTTAAAAACTCACATTTGGAAACAGCCAACATCAATTATTTAAACACAAATTGAATTAACAAAATATTCAACATATGTTCTCTTTAAATTCTGCTAAATCTGACCAGCCGTCTACATGCTGATCTGTGGGGTAAAGACCACAGAGGAGGAGGAGGGCCATCAGGGACGGTGGGGGAGGCAAGGGGTTGAGTAAGTAAAACACAACCCCCGGTGGTGCTGGTTTAACGCGGTGCTGGGGGCCTGAACTCTGGTTTCCCCCGGGGAAGGAATGATTAATACCACAGCGGAGTTTGAGCTGTACCTAACCCCGCTCGCATCAAAGCCTGCTGCCACCATCTGCTGTTTTTAATTCCTCCGCAATATTTGTACTTGCTCCTGGCCCGCGACAAAGAGAGGGGGCGGGGAGAAGTGTCCCCACATATGAATGGTGGGCCTCGGACGGCTGAACCCTGGCCAGAAGGCATCTGTTGCTCGGGTCCGGCAGCATCTGCCGCCATGGCCCGCCCGCTGCGATCCGGCTTCTCCCAAAGGTGGCCTCCGCGTGCCTCATTGTCAAGTTCCTTATTGTCTGCCGCTGTTCCCACGGCACGGCAGCCGCGTTGCCACGCCGCCCTGCCGCTCGCTGCCTGTCTGAAACCCAAGATCACACTGATGGAGTGCAGCAATGGGCCTCCCCTGTGCACTGGACACCCGGTTAACGCACCAGGGGGGCGGGCTGGGGGACAGACGTCTGGCCAGGAGGGCAGCAGATTCCAGAACGACAGGAGAGCATTTAAGAAAGTGTGACGAGCAGCACAGATCATAGACATCATGGGCCTCACGAGACCTGGGACGGCTTGGGGGGCTGCCGGCCCCTCCCCCACTCTTGTTTTTAAACTTAAGGTGCCATGAAAGACGCATTGTTTTCCCTTGGATCCTGACAAGGTTATTAGGGTTTGTAATAAAATGTGTGTGTGAACGAGCTTATTTATGTCTCTGATCTCAGCACCTTCTGTTCATGGGGTGCAGCCTGGGAGTCGACACCGACACACCCCAAGCTGTCAGGGTCCCTGTCCTTCTGTCGAGCTGCTAGTGGGGACATGGTGGGGAAAGTCCTGTGAGAGACAGCAGGAGCCTGGCTCACACACTGCCCACGGTCTCCTAATTGCTTGCCATTTGAGTTGGTCCTAACTCCTAGCAACCCCACGTGTGTTGGAGGAGTGCTGTGCTCCACAGGGCTTCCAGTAGCTGATAGTTTGGAAGCAGATCTCCATGCTTTTCTTCCGAGGCACCCCAAGGTGAATTTGAGTCTCCAGCTTTTCAGTGAGCAGCTGAGCACTGGACCATTTGTCTCACGACAAATAACATTGGACCACAAAGAAGGTACTTTGTGATTTGTCCCTCCCAGCTCCACAGTGTTCCTGTGCCCTCCTCACACCAGATACCACTTGGTCCCATTCCCCTGCAGGTCCCTGGGACCAAGAGAAGCATGCTCTAAGTTTGAACTGTCCAGTGTCTGTAAGTAGCGCATGCTGGTGGTCAGCACGGTGGCTTTAGACATTCTGCATTTGTCAGGAGAAGCAGCATCCAGCAGTATCTATGTGATTTACCTCCGCTCACACCAGCCCTCAGAGGGTCTCTGTGCCCAGTCCACAGATAGGACTTCAGAGCCCAGATGCAACTTGCCAAGTAGAGCTGGCAAAACTGGGACAGAGACCTTCCTCCAACCCCAGTTACTCCTCAAAGGCTGTGTTACAGCAACCTGGGGATGAAAAAGGAAAAGCGTGTGATGTCAGGCATTATCTGCTGGGGTCCAACGGCACCAAACCCCTCCGATCAAGTCCATCCCGACTCCAAGCTGCCCCTGAGGGTTGGTTTCCAGGCTGTCTACCTTAGTGGGACAGACAACCTCATCTTTGTTCTGCCGACATACCAATGGGTGTAACCCCCAGTCCACTGCCTAGTCCACAGCACCACCAGGCACCCTCTATACATATCTGGACATTTTCTGTTTTCTCCTTTTTAGAGCAAAGTCTAAAAGCATACCCCAAAGGCCTAAGGATGTTCCCAACTAGCTCAGTCAGGGCACACGTGTCCCCCAGGTGCCCCCAGAGGGGCACCAGGTCCAGTTCTCTGGGGAGTCGCCCCTGCCCGAGGTGAGACCGTGAGAAAGCAGTTTATAGGTCGGCTTGTTTGGCTCATACACCACGTCTGTGCTCGTCCGCGTCGTCCATTAATTACCGCGCGGAAGATCCCAGGAGGGTTTTATTGCGGTGTAAAGTGCCGACGGGCTCCTGAAGCATTCTGTCTGCGGAAGGGGGGCCCCTGCTACCTGGGGCCGCGACCACTCACCTTCCTGTGTGTGACTGTCCCCCAGACAGATCAGTAATCGGGAGAACCATCCAGTTCCACCCATCAGCTGTCGTGGGGACATTTTAGACACTGTTTTCGCTGCCTCTCCCGACTGCAGCATGCTAGAGGCAGGAGTGAGGGTGCAATTTGGGGTGATTTGCAGAAATTGTGCATTTTATGATGTCACTTTGTTCTCCAGGGGACACCTGACTGAAGGTCGCATGCATCACAAGGCGGTAGTGTCCGTGTGCTGTGTGCATCTGTGTGGCTATCCAAATACCATGTTGTCCGTGTCCATATGTCTGTGTGCCCATGTAGGGGGGTTCTCGTGTATTCATAGGTATCCAGTGTCCGTGTGTCCATGTGGTGGACATTTGTGCATCTGAATGTCTGTCTGATGTGTGTCCATGAATGCATGTGTCTATGAGTTCATGTGGTGAATGTGCATGTATGCATGTGGTGGGCATCAGTGTGTCCATATGTCCATGTGTCTAGACATCTATCTGTGTGTTCATGCAGTGGATGTTCAGCAAGTTTCCCTCCCTTCCCTCTACTATGTTCTCAATGCCTTGGGACCAGAGACCACAGTATCTAAATCTCTATAATAGCTGAAAAAGCATTGTCTGCAAACTGGCAGTTAAACCCATTTCCTTTGTGTCTCTGATACTCCCTGAGGTACCCGGGCTGGCAACTCTTGGGACAGGACTTTCCTGGGACACAGGCCAGTGAGCCAGAGATAGACGACTGGGTGATCCGTGCACCCCAGACAGGACAACCAAAGACACAGACTCCCTGGCAAAGCTCTCTTCTCCGCAGCTGGGGGTACAGAGACTTTGTAGTCACACAACTGACACCAAATAAAGGTGAGATGAGAATGTCACATCCCCCGTGGGCACAGCTGCATGAAAAGGGCCAGCTTAGCTCCAGCCAGGCCAAGAGGCACTGGTCCAGAGGGGACACACCCAGTCTGGCGTCTGGTCTGAGCTAGAGGAAGATGGGGCCCCAGCTCTGACACACGGGGTCTGACCTTCAGCATCCCTCAGGAGGAAACATGGTCCCACCCTGACTCCCACCCACCACCTCCCATATGGACCCTGGGAAGTACTCGTCACAGGAACAGACTGCAGCTAGCCCATATTCTCCTGGAGTTTCATTCTCACTGGATGCCCAGGTCTGAAAAACTGCCCTACATAAGCTCCCTCACACTCACCCAAATACGCACACACACACTTCCCCTCCCGCTCGTGCACACTCATGCTCACACACTTTTCATATACTCACACATGCACACATGTATGAAAACACATGCTTGTACTCTTTCACACAAGAACACAGATACACCCCCACCACCCCTCACTTCGAGTTCACACGTGTCACACTGTCCACCAAACCCCTCCACACCCTCACTCCATGTTCGCACAGGTACACACCCGCACACACTGTCCACCATGGTCCTCCACCCTCTCATTCCTGTGCATCTTTAACAGATGCTGCCCTTTGTCTACCTCTCCTAGGGACACAGAAAAAGATGGAGGAGGAAGTTAGAGGTAGGAGGGGGTAGTGAGGGAGGGACAAGAGGGGAGTAAGTAGAAAGCGGGTGGTGGACGAGAGCAGAGGGTAGGGTGAGCAGGGACAGGGAGGATTATCTGCCAGCAGGTTGCTGTGTTTACCAGAGACTTACCCCAACAGCAACCCCCTGGCAGCCCAGCTGTTAGGACAGGTTCCCAGGTCTCCCAGGGAATGTGTGTGAGCATGTGTATGTTTGTCTCCTGTTCTCCATGTCCCCCAGATACTCCCTCTGCCATGTCTCCCAAGACCCCAGGTCCCCAGACTTCCTGTGGTCACATAGACTAAACCCAAATCCCCAGAACCCATGTCTCCCTGTCTCAGTTCCCCAGGTTAGGACAGACAGGGAACAATGACCCTTTGCCCAGTGGTGACAGTGACCTGGTCCAACACAAGTCAGGACAAGCTCTTAAATCCACCCTGTGGGACTTCAGGGGCCCAGACGAGGGTCAAAGACCTATAATTCCCATTCATTTCACTGCTCAGTTCACCTCTGCCACCTGAGAAAGCTCTCAGAAATGGGGACAAGACGAAGCAGTCATGCAGCACAAAGTGTCTACGGGTTCCAAAGGCTCCAGGTCGTTGCCAGCAACTCTCTTCTTGTGCTAATTGCTCAGATTAGGGGAAAGCCTCTCCTCCCTATATGGCCAACCTCTTCCACTCCTTTCTTTCCAATTGGCTCTTGAAGCTGGACCTAAAAAACATGAGTGGAGGGAGTGCCCATAGAAACACAGGTCTTTCAGTGATGGTCCAGCCTGTGATAACATAGACCAGATCAACTCAACTACCAGTGAGCCAACTCCCACTCACAGCAAATCTACGTAGGGTTTCTGAGGCTGCAAACCCATATGGGAGCAGACAACTTCATCATTCTTCCATGCAGTGGCTGGTGGGTTTGAACCGCCAACCCTGCAATTAGCCCAGTGCCTAACCCACATCACAGACCAAACCCAAACCCTTAAATGGTGGCCCAGTCTGTGGTAAGGGAAACCAAACCCAAACATCCAGTGAAGAAATCTTGGCCTTAGACACAAGCTTCACTTTTCTTTAGAAACAAAGACTTTCAAATTACATTTGGAAGTGCTTTGTAGCAGGGATTGTCAATGACTTTTCCTGTGTTCCTAGAAATGGAAGAGACAGATCCTTGGGGAAACTGTGGCATGAAGTAATGACACCACAGAAAACACGCTGCTCATAAAAAGCTACATTTCAAATGAGTATCAGCTTCTACTTTCACCTGTCGTGTATGTTTCCTCTGTACTGACATCTTTCTCCACGATGGGGGCGGGGGGGGGGGGGGGGCTCACACATTAGTGAGCGGCACTCGGAGTCTCCCCAGCTACTGGCACCATGGGACAGAGTCTGTGCTCACCTGGCACCACCCTGACTCATGGGAGACATGGGTGCATTTGTCTGGCTGCTCACCTCAACTGGACATGCCTGGTCCCTTGGCTGTTGCTAGTTTCTGCTTTGACTCATGGACATGGAGCAAACAGTACCTGGACCTGGATTAGCCCATGACCCTTGGCATCCTTGGTCCACTGTTGTGACTTTGGGTCAATCCCTCTCATGGAGAGCTGTCCTTGTTTTCCCTGACCCTCTACTTTACCAAGTGTGAGGGTCTTTCCTAATGGCATTTCTTAACTCCTCCTAAGTAGATGCAGAAGGCCCTCTGCTTACTTGTCTGAAGGAACCAGGAGTCACGTGAGAATCAGGCACAGTTTCCCCAACATCACCAAGGTCTCAGTGTGTGGTACCAAAAGCACTTATAATTTCTCATAACGGTTGTTAAAATGCATCTCAAGAAAAGTCATTTGTATTCACTTAGCTTTTAAAAATTCACCGCCAGACTCACTTTACAAGGGGGGGGGGTGCTTCAAAAAGTTCATGAATTATCAGGACTGATTGTGAGGTCTGGAAATGTAAAGGTGGATATTTTATAGCAAGGAGGGGAGTGATTAATCTTTCAGTCTAGGAGCAGAGGACCCTGGGACCATCACTGGAGAAGAGCGGAGATCGGGACCCCACCCAGAGAAGCAGCGAGGCCTTAGATGGAGACAGAGACGATGACATGAAGAGATGGAGTGGGTGAAGACTTGAGATCCAGGGAGGGAAAGGGGCTGTGTGCTGAGGACCGTGGGGAGGGGAGGCGGGCTTGCGGGGTATACCCTTTGGTTAGAAGATGATGCATGGATGGGATTGTAACCATGGCAATGAAACGATGTATGATAGAATGAATGTAAAACTAATGTTCCCCATGTAAACTATCACACAATTAAAAAAAAAAAAAGTTCATGAAAAAGTTGCATTGCGTTTTCATTCCTTTTTCCACAAACTTTCTGAAGTTCCCTTGTACAGTTGGAGAAGCTGTTACTCCTCTGTCAGTCCCCAGACCTCACCTGGGGCTCCAGGAGCATTATTAGGGTTGGTGTTCCCCCACGTGGACTTCCCCCCAGACCATACAGAATCCTTATGATCAGTCTTAATCATAGAATCAGATGTGAGTAAACATAATTGTAAATTCCTTAAATGTGATATTCCTTAGATTACATGAACACTAACAACAAAATTGTTTTGTAAAATCTTTCCACATGAAATTATAGCATGCTTAGCAACTGAGTGGAAGTCATTTCATTGATTTTGTTTTATTCCTTTGTCTTCCCCTTCACCCAAGGTAATAGCACTGTGGCATTGTAGGACAAGCTGCTCCTGAAAACCTCTATCCAGTGTCACTATGAGTTGGAACTGACTCAGGAAGGGAGAGGCAGTCTCCCCAAGGCTTCCTGGTCTCAGAGACGAGACTCAGGCCCCTACAAACTCAATTGCTCAGTCTGAATGGAAGGATGTTCCCTCACGTGTGCAGTCTCCGCACGTCATCTTTAAGGCCGCAGACACCCAGGCTTGTGGAGTGGAGATGCTGTGGAACTGGCATCATCAAATCAATCAAATCCCCAAAACTATGCTGTGAAGTCCTAATCCCAATGCCTATAGCTGTGATCCCAAGTGGCAATATGGCTTTCTCTGATATGTTTGCAAGGCCACCTCAGTGTACTACATGTCTTAAACCTCATCACTTTTGAGAAAGAAACAGAGTAGACTGGATGATCGAGTGACCTCAAACTGGGGAAGACAGAAGCCACATGAAGAGCATCCAGGAGCCAAGCGACCAAAGGTGAAGAGAGACAAGAGAGCCGGCAGGGAAGGGTCTCCCCTGGAGTTGGTGCCGGCCCAGTTTGGCAACCTCTGAGACAAGACACCCCAAGGGGTTTCTGGGACCTGTCCAGCACAGCAGGCTGTGTGGCCATTAGAGACAAGGATGGATGCTAATCTTCACAAGAGAGCTAGGGACTCCACAGCAGGAAGAGCTGCGTCACCTGGGTGGACACTCGCCGCCTTTCATCAGACACTGTTCCCAAACCCTGGTGGCACAATGGATTCATCACTGGGCTGCTAACCTCAAGATCGGTGGTTCATATCCACCAGCCACCCTTCAGAAGAAAGATGATGCTGTCTCCACCCATAAATATTTACATCTCGAGAACCCTATCTAGGGTCACTAGAGTTGGAACCGACTTGATTGCAATGGGTTTGCTTTTTGTTCTTTGGAATGTGTGCGCGGTCCCTTTCTTGGGAACTGCTATGCAAGGCCTCCAGGGAGCCAGTGTGAAATCACAGGTCATTGCCCCAGCGAGGAAGGGGCCCTGCAGCCCTGCGCACGCTAACCCTCTGCTTTAACTGCTCCGCCGCCCAGTGAACCCTTCAGAGGGTCCTGCACCCACTGTATCATACAACAAACAAGTTTTGGGTTCTGATCCAACCTGGGGCCTGGTCAGCAAAGACCATCTCCTTAGTTACAATTCCTGGTTCCGCTTGTGTCCTCTCCCTGTCTTTCCCGAGTCCTTGCTCAGAACTCTGCCTCCCTGACCTGCCTTAACCCTCATCCACCCAGTCCAACCAAACCCAGTTCACTGCCATTGAGTCAATTGTGACTTACAACAACCTGATATAGGGTTTCCAAGGCTGCAAATATTTCTGGGAGCAGACACCTCATCATTTTCCCCAGGAGCTGCTGGTAGGTTTGAACTGCTAATCTGTAGTCAGCAGCCCAATCCTAGCTTGCAGTACCAGCAGGGTTCCAGTAGAGTTTAACCTCAGTGGGCGGCAGGTGTAGCCCATCTACAAGACTGCTGAGGATAGGGTCAGGGGGACATCAGATACCCCTGCTTCCAAAGCCATCTATGCATATGGTCTGTCAGAAGCCAACACACAAGTTCCTATGAGGATCACACATCGGAATTCCTATGGGGTCCCCGTAAACTGATGTGGATGAAGCCTGGGCCCACCCTTCACTTCAACTAAGAGCAAGCGCACAAAGAAGTGGAGGTGAAGTTGGGGAGGGAGATCAGGAGGCCCGAGGTTTCCTGGACTTCAGATCGGAGAACCAGTCCTTCAGGCATGAAGAGCAGGAGCCCTCGGTGGTTTTATTGCAGACTTGCTCCAAGGTCACATGGACTGGGATGCCCAAGTCTCCCAATTCCTGGAAGTCTGTGATGATTACTGGGCAGATTTCAGTGACACCAGATCTGGGTTTCAGGGACTGAGGTTGAAACTTCCTACATGTCTAACAGAAATTCCCTTTCCAACAACTCTCAACACACTCTATGGATCCTGATAGTCAGAAGGGTTGCCTGAGCCTTCAATCAGCACACCCACATACTGTTACATCACACTGACATGCGTGTTCCTGGTCAGCACTCAGGCAGTCACGAGGACTCTGTACTAAGGTGACCAGCGGGTCCTCTCCCCACGTCACCTGCTGTCAGCCAGGCAACTGTGGATACACCGCCAGTCACAGTCAGACACAATGACAGAAGCAATTGGTCCAAACCCTAAAGCCCCCAGAACAAAGCCACCCACAGAAATCATATCCTGCATTCTTACACCACACTCATTAGGAAGGACAGTCCAGGTGGGTGGCCTGTGAACACAATTAGAAACCAGGGTTCAGCTTCTCCATGTGGCCTGAAAGGCTGTGTGGCTCTGCTCCTCGTCAGAAAAGGGGGTTAAAGTTCCCCAGCAGACTATTGGTGAAACACCCAGGTCCATAGTGAAATTTCCATTAGAACCAAAGTACATGCTGGTCCCCCTCTGCCGCACCTTATTCATGCATAAGGGGACCATATACCAGGCTAAATCGAGTGTATTCCTTTCACTAAAGGACATCAGTTTTCCTCCTATTTTCCCTGTTGGTTGGGTCTGCTATACGCCAATGCCTTATGTTTGAAGGACGCAAACTACATTTCTTTGAGAACATTTTATGCCAAGTTTTTTTGTTTTTACTATTTGGCACTGGTCTTCCTCCTAACTGAATAGTTGCTGAAATTCTGCCTTTGAAATAAACCCTTCCTTACCTGGGGAAGTGGATCTACATTCTGCAGAACTACCCACCTGGTCTTGGGCCCAGAAACCAAATCAGAACCTTTGGATAGAAAAGTCAGTCTGGTGCTGGCTCTGACATTCACACACGTCCACTGGGAGCTGGCTACACTTGGTCCTCACTATCTGAGGTGGGTGGGCTCTACTAGTGAATCCTGAACCTTTGCTCCAAGGGGACACAGGGTGACATGCCCATCAACTCATCAATACAAATCTTTGTTCTGTGTGTTTCTGTTTAAAGACACCTTGATTGGCTGACATTGAGCTCGTGGTCAACACCTCACCTCACACACATGTTCTCTGAGAGACACGTCACTGTCTGCACTTAGGAACACAAGCCCACTCTTCAGCACAGGAAGGCAGGGGAACTAGATCACTCCTAGAAACTTTGAGCCTCAAGGGAAGTAAGAGAAATGTTTTACAGAGTTTTTTCCCCAGACCAAAAAAAGCACACCAGCTGACGTCAAACCATCCCAGCGCCTGGCAACCCCACATGTGACGGAGGAGAACTGTACTTTGAAGGGTATTCAGTGGATGATGCTTCAGAAGTAGACCAAGAGACCTTTCTTGCACAACATCTGTGGGTGGGTTCGAACCCCCAACTTTGGGCTGTCAGCCCAGCACCACCAGACTACCTGCATCAGAATTACTTCTAGGATGTCTTGGAGTCTTGGAGCTGCCATGACAAAGTACAAGCACCCAAAAACTGGGTGCCTTGTGAGAGTGGGCACTCATTCTCTCCAGGTCTGAGGGTTGGCGGGACCATCATTTCTTGTCTCTCCAGTGTCTCTAGGGGAAGCCCAGCCCCCTCGACTTGCAGGCACAGCATGACTCTGTCGCCTCCCCCTCCATCTTCCCTCTGTCTGTCTGTCTGTCTGTCCTCTTTGGTAAAGGCACTCCTCAGAGGGGATTAGGGCCCACCCCACTCCAGCATGTTTCCAAACAAGGTCATGTTCATAAGCTCAGGAGTTAGGACTTAGACATAGATTTGGAGGAAAACAAGTCAGTCCAAAAGCCGGATATGCCATAAACAAACCATCTGAGGAACATCTCATTCCCAGGCGGGGGAGATCTAAGACCTGTGGTGATGGGATAGCCTGGGCTCATTCAAAGTGCTCAGAACAGAATCGTGAGCAAAATGGCTCCAAGGGGCCCGGCCAGCTGTGGGCTTCCTCCCCCGACTGAGGGGTGGCAGCAGGTGTAACCCTGCTCCCAGGGGCACTGTTCCCTCACCCTGCTCAGCATTTTGCCAGAAACTGGTTGTCTGAAAGCTTTGGTCCCTACAGCTGAGGGCTACAACTCAGTGCATCAAAGAGGGACTTTGTTCTGACCACTAGGCCCCAGCTAACAAAGGACAATGTTCACTTAGGATGACAGTTGTAATAGAGGCTCGTGTTTGGAACTGGTGTCGTATTTCTCAGCTAGCTTGTGCGTTCGCGCTCGCTCACGCTCTCTCTCTCTCTCTCCTGCCTTCTTCCCACACTCTATAGAACAGGAGAGAAATTGCCTGAGAGCCAAAAGGGAAGTGCCGCCATGTGTCTTGTACAAAAGATGTATCCTCTGTGTCTCGGTTTCCTTTTTTGTAAAATACTGCCTTCCTTAAAAGTGTGTTGTGAGGACAAAATACATTAATGTATCTAAAGTTCTTTGCTCAAAAAGTATAACATTTATTGTTATAACTTATCTAGCATATCTCTTTTAAAATGTCATTTAATGGAATACAATAAGAATTGGAGCTTTCAAACCCCTGAGAGAAGGTTCTGGAAGGGAGAGAGATGCTCTGAGCTCAGGGTTCAAATAGACAAGCCCTCTGCGTTCCAGCCGAGAAGAGGACGTTGGAGGAAAACGGTGTCCAGCAGAGAAACACTGATGTCATAATTTGGACTCAGAGTGACCGTACAGAGCAGGGCAGAGCCACCCCATAAGGTTTCTGAGGCTGCAGATCTTTACGGGAACAGACTACACATCTTTCTTCCAAGAAGCGGCTTGTAGATTTGAACTGCCAACCACGGGAACTATATCTGCACCACATTGGCAAGCAGGCCCCTCCTGGAGCACTCTTGTGCACCCTGCCAGCCGTCAGTGCACCCCCTCTGGAGGTCTCCCCATCCCAGGGCTGCCCACCAGGTCTCCCCAGCACAGCTGACGCTGCGTTCTCACAGAGCTTTCAACAATTTGTCAGAAATGTGTTCTGACCACAGCGAGTGCTTTTTCTCTGCACAACAGCCTTGTGCAAAACAGGCAGGGCCCCGTGTGGGAAAGTCACACCCTGGGAAGGGACCAGCTGCTCGGGGAGAAGGAACTTCTGAAGCTCAGGTTAAGCCCGAGTTCAACGGCAGATGCCAAAAATATCTTACCTTGTGTTCCTGTAAGTCAGATCCCTCAGCCCTCCTAGTTGGTCTCTTATCTGTTCCTCCACCTCCCCACCCACTGCGACCCTCTCCATGCCCTGCAGGGCATCTGGACATGGAACGTACCTATATAGATGGTCCCAAATTTAGCTCATGGAAATGCAGAACACCCAACTGAATTTGTATTTCAGATAAACAAAATTTATTTTAGGGTAAGTGACCCATGTGGTATTTGGAACATACTTATGCTAAAAAGGCATTTGTTGTTTGTCTGAGATTCAAGTTTAACTGAGCAACCTGGTAACCCTGCCTGGAGCTTTTAAATGCATATCTTGCTCTGTTTGGGGGTCCTACCTGGAGACAGGCGTGTGGCATCTCATAGGGCCCTGTGGCCCTACGATAAGGTAATAAGCAAACCTTCTACAAACCCTGACTCTACACAGTTTACAAGGATGACAGAACTGTCGCAGAAAGATTTCTTGTCTAAATTGCAGTGGCTCCAACCAAACAAAACCCAGAAAGTGGATGTCTTGAAGGATTCCCCAGGGCAAGCCACACTAGGACAACAGGCTGCCCAAGGCACAAAGCCACCTGGGTGAAGTCTTTCATGCAGGGTCCAAGCAAGTCCATTCCCAAGGTGGCCAGACCCAGCCTTCCTGTCCCTGCCTTCACATGCCCAGTCTCCCAGTGTGCAGTAAGCCTTCCTGTGGGACAGCAGGCACTGGTCACACCCTGTCTCTGCCCTTGAGCGCAGTCCACTTCGGAGTGAGTGCAGGACCCCTCCGGGTCCCCCTCCCTGACATGGTGCTGGCCAGCAGGACCCAAAGACTGTTTTGGGCTGCACAGCATAGGTCATGTCCCAGCAACGCCCCATGTCATGTGTAAGATTTGCGTTTGTAGTCCCGGTGTTATAAAGCTCTAAGACAAAACAAAGCCACCCAATCAGCTACCATGGGGTTGAGACTTCATGTGTGTCCACAAATAAAAGTGTGCTCCATAGGGTTTTCAATGGCTGATATCTCAGGTGTCCATGGGTGGACTCAAACCTCCAACCTTTTGGTTAGTAATGACACCTGTGAACCATTTGCACCATCCATGGAACCCTATAAAGCTATGAGGCTGTTCTGAATCTCCTCTTTCTGTAGGAAACATCTTATGTCAGAGACTAAAGTGTCTCGTTGTTAAGTGTCATCAAGCCAGTTCTGACCCATAGCAACCCTGTATAGGGTTTCCTAGGAGTGACTGGTCAGCTTAAACCACCAAGCTTGTGATTCAGACCGACTTTGCAGTCCAGCACATTAACCCAGAGCACCACATCAGGACTCCAAAGTGTCTCTAGAAGTCATAATATTCCTGTGAGCAGAAGACAAAAGCCTATTTCATTCAAATGACTATTCATATGATTGAAATGAGCTTTGTTCTAGTAAAATGAGCAAATAAACTCTTTCAGCCAATGACAGAATTTGTGTTTTTAGACCTCACCAGAAATGAAAAGGGATGCTCTTATTTTAGGATTCAAGTTCAGTGCCTTGCAAAAATTCTAGCACTCTGCCGGATGTTACTTCATTTGGGTTTTTTCTGGTGTGGAGCCCTAAGATAAGTACTCGACCTCAAGGTCAGTTTGAACCACAAGGTAGGCATTTAAAACTCCTTGGAAACCCTATACAGGGTCTCTATGAACCAGAACTGACTCGACAGCACTTAACACAATTGGGTAGGAGTCCTGGTGTGACCCTGTAGGATAAGCACTGGACAGCTAGCTAGCCACAAGATCAGGGGTTCAAACCCACAAAGCTGCTCCTTGGAAACCCTATACAGGGTTGCTATGAGTCAGAACCACCTTGATGGCACTTAACAACAGCAATTGGGTAGATGAAGTGGTGGAAGCACTCATTCATCTATGCCAAGAAATTTGGAAGATAGCTACCTAGCCATCTTAGTGACCTTCCCAAAAATGGTGACACAACAGAATGGAGCAATTATCAAACAATAGCATTAAAATCACAGGCAGATAAAATTTTACTGAAACTTATTTGAAAATGGTTACAGCAGCACTTTGACAGGAAGCTGCCAGAAATCCAAACCAAGTTCAGAAGAAATCTGGAACTAGGGCTCTCATTGCTGACTCGGATGGATCTTGTCTGGATGCAGAGGCTACTAAAAAGATCTTCACTTGTGCTTTATTGACTATGCAAAGGCTTTTGCTGTGTGGATCATAACAAACAATAGATAACATTCTGGAAAAGAGGAATTCCAAAACACTTCTATGTTCTCATGTGGAACCTGTGCATAGAATAAGACACTGTCATTTTAACAGAACAAGGTTATACTGAATGGTTTAAAATCAGGAAAGGTGTCTGCCAGGGTTGTACCCTTTCACTATGCTTACTCAATCTGTATGCTGAACAAACAATCTGAGAAGCTAGATCATATGAAGAAGAACATGGCATCAGGGTTGAAGGAGGGCTCATTTACAACCTCAGATTTGAAGATAACCTTGCTTGCTGATAGCAAAGAAGGCTCAAAGCACTTGCTGATGAAGATCAAAGATCACAACCTTCAGTATGGATTATACCTCAACATAAAGAAAATAAAAATTCTCACAACTGGACCAATAAACAACATCATGATAAAAGGAGAAAAGATAGAAATTGTCAAGGATTCCATTTTCCTTGCATCTATAATGAATGCTCATGGAAGCAGCTGTCAAGAAATCGACTGATGTCTTGCAGGAGGCAAAATCTGCTGCACCAGACCTCTTTAAAGAATTCATGAGCAAAGATATCAATTTGAGAACTAAGGTGCACCTGATCCAAGTCAGGGCACTTCCAATCGTCTCACATGCATGTGAAAGTTGGGCAGTAAATTAGGAGATAGCACAAGAATCAATGCATTTGAATTGTGATGATGACAAGAATATTGAAAGTACCATGACCTGCCAGAAACAACCATATCTGTCTCGGAAGAAGTGAGCCAGAATGCTCCTTAGAAGTGATGACAGTGAGACTTCGTCTCTCGTATTTAGGACGCGTTATCAGGAGGAACCAGTCCCTGGAGAAGGACATCATCGTGCTTGGTAAAGTGGAGGGTCAGTGAAAAAGAGGAAGACATTCAGTGAAGTGGACGGACAATCAACTCAAACCTAACAACTCAGGGCCAAGCAGTGCTTTGCTCTGTTGTGCATGAGGTCACTAACAACAACACCAATATTCATGATGGCGTTGTTGGGCCAGTGGTAGAGTTTGCACCCTCATGTAGGAGACCAGAGGTAGATTCCTAGTCAATGTGATTCATGTGCAGTCACCATCGCTGTCAGTGGAGACTTACATGTTGTTGTGATGCTAAACAGTTTTAGTGGCGCTTCCAGACTAAGATGGACTAGGAAAAAAAGTCTGGAAATCTACTTCAGAAAATCAGCCAATGAAAACCTGCTGGATCACAACAGTCCAATCTGCAACCAACCTTGGGGATGGCTCAGGACATGCGAAGTTTTCATGCCTGAGGTTTCCACGAGTCAAATCCAACAACACTTAACACCACCAGAACCCATAAGGAATTCTTTCATTGTTGTTGTTGTAAGGTGCCATCAAGTCAGTACTGACCCATAGTGACCTTATGCACAACAGAACGAAACACTGCCCGATCCTGGGCCAACCTCACGATTGTTGCCACACTTGAGTCCATCGATGCTGCTACTTGGCCAGTCCATCTCGTTGGGGGTCTTCCTCTATTTCTCTGACCCTCCACCTTACCAAACATGATATCCTTCTCCAGCAACTGGTCCCACCTGACAATATGTCTGAGGTATGAGAGACGAAGTTTGGCCATCTTGGCCTCCAGGGAGCATTCTGGCTGCACTTCTTTCAAAACGGATCTATTGGTTCTTTTGGCAGGCCATGGCACTTTCAATATTCTCCTCCAACACCATAACTCAAAAGCATCAATTTTTCTACGGTCTTCCTTATT
>NW_006408879.1:1945627-1958100 GCF_000296735.1 Chrysochloris asiatica
ATTTGAAATGAACAAATCATTGGTTTTGCACAATTCTATCATGCTATCTCCAGCATCATTTCTATCACCAAGGCCATATTTTCCAACTACTGATCCTTCTTCTTTGCTCCCAACCTTTGCATTCCAATCATCAGTAATTATCAATACATCTTGATTGCATGTTTGATCAATTTCAGATTGAAGAAGTTGGTAGAATTCTTCTATTTTGTCCTCACTAGCTTTAGTGGTTGGTGCGTAAATTTGAACAATAGTGGTATTAACTGGGCTTCCCTGTAGGTGCATGGATATTATCCTATCACAGACAGCATTGTACCCCATGACTGATCTGGATATGTTCTTTTTGACAATGAATGCAACACCATTCCTTTTTAATTTTTCATTTCCTGCATAGTAAACCATGTGGGCATCAGATTCAAAATGGCCAATACCAGTCCATTTCAGCTCACTAATGCCTAAGATATCAATGTTTTTGCGTTTCATTTCATTTTTGACAACTTCATTTTTTCATTTGCTGTTGTTGTTGTTGTTGTTAAGTGCCGTCGAGTCGGTTTCGATTGTAATATCAGGAAGCTATACAAACTGTGTCTAACCCTCTGGCTTTCATTTTCCTAGGAACTTTCTACACTTTCTAATTTAAGATGCATTCTCAGGAATAATTACAGCAAGAAGAAAATCAAAACAGAGAACAAGTATCATTGTCTTTAATTTCACACTCATCAAACATAAAACTCTATTCCCTTTTTTGGTGTCCACATGAATAACACGATCTGAGTTTGTCTTGCAGGATTATTGTTAAGTGTCATCAAGTCATTTTCAACTCATAAAAAACCTTGTATAGAGTTTCCAAGTAGCAGCTGGTGTATTTGAACCACCTACCTTATAGTTAGTTGTTGTTGTTAAGTGTCGTCTAGTCGATTCCGACCCATAGCGACCCTGAACAGGGTTTCCGAGGCTGTAAATCTTTACTGGAGCAGAAAGTCTCCTCTTTCTCCCACGAAGCAGCTGGTAGTTTCGAACTGCTGACCTTGCGGTTCACAGCCTGATTCGTAACCACTACGGTACCAGAGCTGTTTATCCTACAACACCACAGCAGGAATCCTTGGCGGATTAGTTAATCAGAGTTAATTCCTGGGTGACTCCTTTCTGTACTTTTTATTCAGTTGATATAACATTTTTGTCCATGTCAGATTTTGTTTGGTGACAGATTTATACTCTCATTGGAGAATACTTCTTACTCAATAAGCATATGATTGGTGGAGGTGGATATGGTGGTGGTGGTAATAGTGATGATGGTGGAGGTGGTGGAGGTGGACGTGGTGGTGGAGGTGGAGGTGGTGGAGGTGGAGGTGGTGGAGGTGGTGGACGTGTTGATGAAGGTAGGTATGGCAATGACAGATGATAATTAAGACATTGTTCTTGTACCAGAAGGGGAGGAGAATTTCTCACTAGTTAAACCACCAGGAGAAGATAAACTCTAACCCAAAAGAGGGGGACACATATCTCTAATAAAAGCCTTTCTGTAGTACTAAATTTAGTAAACCAGAAGTCTCCATGGCATGTTGTTTCCTCTCCTTCCAAGGGAGAAGCTTTGTTTCCTCTAGCAAGTCAGGTAATAATAGCTCAGCTTGAGGCCCTACTACAGCTCTTGGCTGGCATTAGAGCAGTGTGCATACCAACCACCTGGCAGGGAGGTCTTTCAATCACAGATTCTGATTCCATGGGAACATGCTTCCAGGTGCTGTTAATGTTGCTGAGAAATACCTCCCATTGATTGTCATATAACATTAGAGGAACAGCGGTATCTATTGCCTGACTGTGTCACTTGGGTATGCTGGTAATGTTGTGATGTAATTTTAAACACTTTGGAAGAAAGAAAAAAATGTAAATTCTGATTGTTAGATCTATTACACTGTAGAATTGATAGTTTCATTTATTAACTAAATTCTGGCTCCCCAAGGGCATACCCAGCCTGGGAACATTGTTTTCAAAGAAGAGAAAGATTAGAAATTAATGTAACTGTTCATGTTTTAATTCATCTCTTTCTCTCCTTGTCTCCACTTCGTTCTTTCTTCTCCCTTCATTTCATCTTTCTCTTGTGTCTCCTCATGTAAAAATAGGCCCAAAATGTTACCACAACCACTCACCCAGGCAACTTACTGGTGGCACAGTAGAGACACAATTGTTTCTTTAAAATTGCCTTTAAAAGTCATAATGCTTCAACTACAAATAGGAGACCAGGACTGTGTTTGCCTGCAGTGACTTCATCCAGCTGGAAACAGGAGTTCTGCCTCCGTCCAGCCAGCTGCTCCTGTCTGCTCAGGGCCAATGGCACAACGTGGGGCCTTCAGTGGGCTGTGGTTAGCACCACCAGCAGAGCTGGTCCCCACAGTGTGGCAAAAATAAAACCTCAGGCCAGCAAATGACCACGTCAAAATAGCCTTTCTTTTTTTGGCCCATTGCTGTCACACACAGAAGACAAATCTTCAGACTCAGCTGGGACAAGCACTCACAAGAACACTCCTGATCCACCCTCTGCTAGCGCCTAAGAACTTAAGTATGAAAAGCCATCTAGCCAGTTCTGGGCTGTGCTGACCAGGGTGTCCACTTGACCTTCTCAGAGGCATGCACTCAGTAAATGTAGCACTACTGTACAGGCGTACACCAGTGCATGTGTTCACAAGTATCTACTGCATCGCAAGCAACTTCCAAAGATTATTTAGCAAGTGTTTCATAGGTCTGAAGCAAACTCAACGAGTTTATAGTCAAGTTGTTGTTTTTGTTAAGTGCCATCGAATCGGTACCGACTCATGGAGACACTATGCACAACAAATGAAACACTGTCTGGTCCTGAGCCGACATCACAGTCGTTGCTACATTTGAGCCCATTGCTGCTGCCACTGTGCCGATCTAGCTCGTTGGGGATCTTCCTTTTTTTTTCTCTGACTCTACATTTTATCAAACATGATATCCTTTTCTAGTAACTGGTCCCACCTGACAATATGTCCGAAGTATGAGAGACAAAGTCTAGTCATCCTGGCTTCCAAGGAGCATTCTGTCTGTACTTCTTCCAACACAGATTGGTTTGTTCTTTTGGCAGCCCATAGTACTTTTAATATTCTCCTACAATGGCGGTTGGTGGTTGTGTGCCATTGAGTCAATTCTGAGCCATTGAGCTACCCTGTATAGGGTTTCCCAGCCTGTAAATGTTTTCAGGAGCAGAAAGCCTCACCTTTCTCCTGCAGAACATCAGTTTTGAACTGCTGACCTTGTGGTTATCAGCCCTACTAGTAACCACTATACTACGAGAGCTCCTTATTCTCTTCCAGTACCATAGTTCAAAAGCATCAATTCTTCTACGGTCTTCCTTATTTACTGTCTAGCTTTCACATGCATATGAGGTTATTGAAAATACCATGGCTTGGGTCAGGAACACCTCAGTCCTCAACCTGACATCTTTGCTCTTCAACACTTTAAAAAGGTCTTGTGCAGCAGATTTGCCTAATGCAATACATCGTTTGATTTCTTGACTGCTGTTTCCATGAGTGTTGATAGTTGATCCTAGCAAAACGTTGTCATTGATAACTTCAGTCTTTTCTCCATTTGTCTTGATGTTATTTACTGGTCCAGTGGTGACGATTATTGCACAAACATTTCAACATGCACATGGCAAACATGGATGAACCTGAGAAAGGTTATGCTAAGTGAAAAGACAAATGCTGCCGGATTTCACATGTGCAAATAGGCAGATAGATGGAGGCCGAAGACTGCTAAGGGTTGGGGGGTGGGGGTGGTGGAGAGACAGTGAGTCGTCATGGTGATGGAATTATCTGGAAAGATTAGGAGTGGTGTTACACAAGGAGCCCTGTTATGCAACAGTTAAGCGCTCAGCTCACAAAAGTTCAATGTTTTGTACCTACACAATGTTTCTGCAGGAGAAAGGACCTGGCAATATGCTTCCGTAAAGATTTCAAACCCAATCTAAACCCTAACCCTCGAGTCAATGGCAACTCAGAGCAGTCCTACAGAACAGACCAGAAGTGCCCACAGGATTCCTAAGGCTATAAATCTGTTTAGAAACAGACGGTCTCCTCTTTCTCCCATGCAGTTGCTGGTGGATTTGAACCAGTGACCTGTGGGAAGTATCTCTACAACATCTGGTGTGTTCCTCGTCATCCCCACTAGGACCGAGAGTAGAGCTGAGCTCCCTGCCTCCCCATGTCCAGTCAGCATACCCCTCCCAGTGGCCTCTCCATTCCCAATGCCGTGGTGTCCTGGACAACAGCAAGGGTGCACTTGCCTCCCTGGTCCTGAAGGGCTTCTTAGAGGAGAAGCAGCCAGGTCAGCCAGAGCCTGGCCTCCTCTGGGAAAATGGTTTCTCATCCCAGCTTCTCAGGCCTCATCTCCCTCACAAAGTCACGGCTGCCCAGTATCAATGTCTCATGGAGTCAGCTCCAACTCAGGTGAGACTCATGCCTGGTTCTGCTTCATCCTCTCAATCACTAGTGTGTTTGGGCCCATCAGTGCAGCTGTTGTGCCAATCCAGTGCCTCGCTGATCCTCTACATCACCAAACATGATGTCCTCCTCTAGCCGTTGTCCAAAACAAATGAGTTAAACAATATCCTGTTGGGACCTAGAGGGTTTTCATTGGCTGGTTTTCAGAGTAGACCACCGGTGCTTTCTTCCTAGTCTGCTTTAGTCTGGAAGCTCTATTGGCTCCTGTCCACCTTGGGTGACCCTGCTTGGTATTTGAAAAACCACTGGCATAGCTTCCAGCATCACAGCAACACACAGTGTGGCACAGAATGACAAACTACCTGAGGGGCAGTGGAGCTCAGTGACTTAATCAACCCAGCTTTTTCAAAACTGTAAGGGCAAGGTAGCTATTTAGCAAATTTCCATGCATTAGCAAAGTTCTGAGTCCCGATGTGATTTTGTAAAACTCGGGAATTCTGGGAACCTGAGATTCATCTCCCTCACTCTCCCAGGGTCTGAAAGAGCCGAATGGAAGACAAGGATAGAAGTCTTCTCCTTTACAACACCATCAACCTCCCTGGGGAATTCTGAACTGTCACCAGTGTAACCTAATCCCACCCCAAGTAGACACAGGCAAGGATGAGCCTGTGGTTGGACAGTCCACTCAGACTAACAAGCTGATCACCGATCAATGACTGACAGAGAATAAATTGGGAGTAGTCCTGGGAATCCCCAAACTATTGTCCAACTCTTTGAAGAAAAGGGCAAGAGCACGTGTACCCATACTTACCCATGCCAAGGCTGCACAGATGAACAAAACACGTGTCTGACTTGGGGCTGGACTCAGAGCCCAGAGACTGTGCACTGGTCACCCAACACTCCGCAGCTGCTCACTTTGGCAACTAAATATGCCTTTGATCCACAACATGGTGAAACAGATTAAAGTAAAACTCAACACGGGTTCTATGGGGAAGATACTAAGAAGGGTCTTTGATGATGAAAATATTGAGAATGGATGGATACATTCCGGATGACCCTGGTGAGGCTAACGGAGCTGCAGTAATACTGAAAGAGGGATAAATTATTATAACAAGAAAACATTAATATTCCATTAGATAAAGGTGAAAGAAAAATTATACTCTTAATGAAAAAAATTTCCAAACTTGTTTGTTGTCAGATTAAGTGTAATTAAAGCAATTGTTCACCTATTACATAACAAGAATGTTAATGGCAAATTGTGGGTAAACAGATCATCTCATGTGTTGGTGACACTGAAGTGAATTCACCATTTCTGGAGGAGATTTCATAATGTATATCATAAAACAAAAGCATGTCGTGCCCTGTGGCGCCGTAACTAACTTGAGGTTGGTGTATGTATGACTTGATGGGTCACCATATCAAAACAAATTAAATGGCCAAAAGAATAGCCTTTTGGGATGATGGTTTCGAAGACCACCCAGCAGCAGAGGGATTGTCAATAGCATGACCTGATGTGAAAGATAGCAGGGAGTAAACTGGTTCCGATTATGATTACAACTTTGGGGAAAGTATGCGAAGAACAGCAGTTACAAATCTGAGGGTCGAGAAGTTTTGTTTTTTCAAATTTTCTGTAGTGTAATTTTGAAACTAAAATAACTTTTTACAGCAAAAACTGTTTCCCACTCTCAGGTACAAAATGATGACATCGGGACAGAACAATGTACCAGTTTATAGAAGCCACCACAACCATGAGAGTGTCGCCACCTTGTCACAGGGGATGGGATTTCCACTCACTCCTGGATGTGGGCATGCAGTGAGCTGGGGCAGTCACTCCAGAGACACCAGGACCCCTGATCAGAATGCTGCTTCTGAACAAGGCCCTCAGACTTGTCTCCATGAGAACACTGAGTCTTGGGTGCAAACACTCCGCCCAGCCCCGTGGCAGAACACCGTGTCTTTACAGCACATTTAAATCAGCAAGCCATCAGCGTTTGGGAAATGGTAGAAGGATTCTGGGCAGCTTGCCTTGCAGGTTTGTGTGCCAGCACTCAGCAGCCCAGAGCCCAGGAGAAATACTCAGTCTGCAGCCCAAGGAGCAGGAACCGTCAAGGAGGTCAGATGTCACTTGGATGAGTCCAACACGTGTTAATTCTGGCAGATGGCAACAAGTACAGCCAGAATGCTCCCTAGAAGAGATGATGGTGACTCTTAGTCTCTTGTACCTTGGACATGTCAGAATGACCAGTCTCTGGAGCAGGACATCATGTTGGTAAAATGGAGGGTCAACAGAAAAGAGAAAGTTCCTCCAAAAAGATGATGGACATGGTGGCAGCAACACTGGACTCCAGTCACAGCTGTGAGGACAGCACAGGACCAGGCAGGGTTTCATTAGGGTGTACACAGGGCAGCTGTGAGTCCAAACCAATTTGATGGCACCTCACTATGGGTCGGCTCCGACTCGAAGGCACTTAACAACAACAACAACAACCACTAGCAACAAGAAAGATCGGTAGTGGGCTGATAGAAAATCTGTGTTGGGTCTGTTATTGTTGCTGTGAGTTGGTGTCAGGCAGCTTGGACTCTTGGTGACCCCATGTCCTAGAGAACAAAACACTGCACAGTCCTGCTCCGTGCTCATGCCCATTAGCATGTTAGAGTCCATTCCTGTGGCCCAGTGTGGCGCATTAAAGCTTAGGGATGGGGGGCTAGGGTTCACACAGAACATTGTCAGACAGTGTGCTGGAAGATAAACCCCAGGGGTTCCCTGCACCACCGCAGTGCCCTGCACTCTCAGACTGTTTTCTCTGACCCAACACCCTACCTGCCCTCTCAGTACCCGCACTCCACCCTGTCCATCTAGCTGAGAGAACTTTGGACACACTGGCTCGCCACCTTCTCAGGCCTTGGGGTGGTGGGTGTGGTGTGTCTGACCTCGGCCTGGCACCAAGACTCCACACCCCGTGCGCGGTCAGACACATGGTCTTGAGCAGCCAACCAGTGCCCTTCCCATGAAAGCCCCATTCTCTCCATGGCACTGAAGCAAGGGAGCATCTGAACAGTCAAGTTCATCCAGGCAAGAGTCTGACCAGTCTACAAAATTCCCTTTCAAAGTTGGCCCTGTTCATTCACATTCTTGGGGAAATTGGGCAAAAAAGACTTGGTCGCTTCCAAGAAAGACTCCATAGTGTTAATTTGTGACATTTATTGGACATGACCTGTTCTCAAAAGAAAATGAGCTTTCTGGACCTGGCTGAGCAGGAAACGCAATAATGGGGGTTGGCATCAGCCACAACAAACACTGAAAAGTTTGCGGCAAGGAGCCCAAGAGCCAGGGCATCGACCCGTGCCTTTTGCTCAAGCTGTATAGGGTTCTGGTGAGGCAGAGCAACTCCACCTTCAACCAACTTGTGCTGAATAGGCTGTTCATGAGCCACACCAACCGGCCAGCTCTGTCCCTTGACCCAGAAGATGAAGCTTCCTGGCTGAGAGAACAAGACAGTTGTGGTCTGGGGACCGTCACAGATACTGTGTGATTTCAGGAGGTGCCCTAGCTTAAGGTATGTGCACTGCGTGTGAGCAGCCGGGCCAGAACCACATCCTCAAGGCCAGGGACGAGATCCTCACCTTCGACCAGCTAACCCTGGATTCACCCAAGGGCTGCCGGACCATCTAGATATCTGGTCCACTCAAGGGCCATGAGGTATACAGGCATTTTGACAAGGCACCGGGAACCCCACACAGGTGCCTTGCTGAACCAAATCCTACGTTCGCTCCAATGGCCAGAAGTTCAATCTCGCTGGGGGCTGCTGGACTGGCCACAGCTACAAAAACTAACCCCAGATCCTGCCCTGTTATTAAAAAGATTTTAGATGACAAATAATAACAATAAAGTTAAAGCCTAAATCCCCCAAAGTATCAGTGGCCCGAGAGAGAAGAGGTAGAGGAAGGGGTAGCTCGGTATGACATGATGTCTGGGGTCAAGGGGTGAAAGGTTCCTTGTCCCCTGACATCATCCATCTCAGCAAACCCAGGACTTTAGGAGAAAGTTACAGATGAATGTGTAGTCCATGTTCACAACTGTTTGGGCTTCTGTAATGTCACCATGACCAATTTTGGTGGCAGTTGCTTTGGTTAATCTCTCTCTCTCTCTCTTTCCAGGAGGTTAAAGGTTGGAGTGGGGGCCCATTGATCTCGGGGTAAGGGGACTGGGATCCTGAGATGTGACTCCTTGGATGATGCCTCCAGGAGGAAGCAGGCTTCTGTCAGGAAACATCAATGCTACCAGACGCCACAGACTTTTTTTAGCATGTGTCCTTTAACAGCTGGCAAGAATATTAGCTCAAACTATTCGCCATAAGCACACACTTTCTGTTTGTCTCCAGATAAAGGGATTTTAAATCCTACTTGCCAGAGAGGGATTGTGAAAACTGTGGAATGGATTTTTCTAGAGCAAAAGAAAGGTGATTCTCTTTTGCCTGCTGCCTCCTCATGGTCCTGAGACACGAGAAGGGAAAGTTGGTTCGGTGCCTACTCTGATTCCTTGTTTTACATTCTCCTCTCTGGCTTGGTGGACTCAGATGCTTACCAAAAAGGTGATGGTTCAAGTCCACCCAGAGATGTTTGGAAGAAAGGCTTGGCTTTCAAAAGTACACCATTGACAACCCTATGAAGCACAGCTCTAATCTGGTGCATGTAGGATTGCCGAGAATCAAGATCCACTGAACAATCACTGGTTTGGTTTGGCTTTCAATCTGGTTCATGGGGATAGCTCCCCTGTACTGAGCATGCTCATAGCTTCTTAGAAAACTCAGTACTGTTGTCTCCCAGGAAATAAGGACAATGTTACTGTCTAGTCATTGTCAACTGTTTTACAGGTGTGATACCATGTGCTTACCATGTAGGAATGTCCCACGACTCAGCAGCATTACCTCGGTCGGCACTGGTTCCTCCCACACACCATCAAGGTCCACTCCTATAGGTCTCAGAAAATTCTCACTGAAGGAAAATGTAAATGGATATTCTTTTGAAATTTTACTTTGGTTGATAGTGAAATGAAAATACTTGTAGTGGGTTGAATAGGGTCTCCCAAAATTCAATCTGGAACTTCAGAACGTTACCATATTTGGAAATAGGTCTTAGCAGATAGTTAGAAATCAAAATGAGGTCATGCTGGATTAGGCCTTACTTACATCCAATGTCTGGGGTCCTTCTAAGATGAGGAGAAGAGACAGAGGCACAGAGAAGGCCACATGGAGATGGAGCAGAGATTGGAGTGATGTTGCTACAAACCAGGGGTCATCCGGAGCCGTCAGAAGCTGGATGAGAAGCACAGCCCAGTTTCTCCTTCAGAGCCTCTCGAGGGAGCCAACCCTGCCCACACACTGATTTTGAACTGTCTTTGAGAATAGTGACATAATAAATGTCTATGATTTGCAGTCATTTGTATGGCAGTCACAGGAAACTAAGGCAGTAGCTCTAGGATCAACACTGTACTACGAACCACAAGGTTGTGGTTCCAGCCCACCAACCTCTCCTCAGGAAAAAGATGACACTTTCTGATCCTGCAAAGATTACAGTGTCTGAAACCCTATACAGAGTCACAATGAACCAATTGATGGCTCTTAATAACAACAACAAGAATCCAAGAAAGATAGAACGGTCCCATTCGTTCTAACATAGAATTCCCATCCAAGACTAAGAGGAATGCTTTGCTAACACACTCTGCACCAAAACCTTTCAAAAGCAGCTCCCTCCCACGCATGACTACCCTCAGACCTTTTAATTGAATGGCTCATTCTGAACTTCACAGTGTGGATGAAGGGGACAACTTCATTGTCTCCCTTGGGGAGCCCCCATCTCCTAGGCCCCAGGCAAAGGGAGAGGAGAAGCTAGTGATCATCCCATGATGGTCAGCCTGGCACCATGTCCTGAACAGCTAAGTACACAATGTGTGAACTAAAGAGAAAATTGTCCATTTCACTTTGAACTGAAAAGACCAGACTCACCTTCTACGCTACCAAGACTTGTAGATCTTGTCCAAGTAAACAAATCTGGCCAGAAGTCATAGTCAGGTTTCAACATGTGCAGGAAAAGGCAGGTTTGGGGGAAAAAAATCCCTGCCTGAATACCCCACCACTCATCTGTCAGTTTGTCATACTGTGGTCTGTTACTGTGATACCAGATGCTATGTCAACAGTACTTCAATACCAGCAAAGGCACCCATGGCAAACAGGTTTCAACAGAGCTTCCAGACTAAGACAGACTAGACCATTTCTGAATGGTTAAACACTGAAAATAGCAAAGGAACAGTGTTTGATATAGGCCAGAAGATGAGCCCTTCAGGTTGGAAGACACTCAAAAGACAACTGGGGAAGAGCTGCCTTCTCAAAGTAGAGTTGACCTTAAACACAGGATGGAGTAAAGCCTTCAAGACCTTCATTTGCTGATGGGGCACAACTCAAAAAGATAAGAAAAAACTATAAACATCCATTAATTACTGGTACATAAAATGTACAAAGTATAAAACTAGGAAAATTGGAAGTCATCAAGAATAAAATGGAGGGAGAACAAACAAGATGGTGGATCAGGTAGAAATGCAGTGAGAAGCTCCATCAACAACATAGAATACCGGACCAAGCAGTTTCAGGGGATGGTCCCAGAACTCAGAACTACATATAAAGGAACATTTAGAAGGTTGAAAGGCTTACAGCTAGGGGAATTAGTAGTAGAAGCAAGAAATCCATTGCTTTCTAATTCAAGACGCTCAACTGCTCCTGAAGCCACCATCTTGGGTGAGACCTAGCAGGGGAAGGCTCAGAGCAGCCACAGACGCCTGACAGAACCATGGAGATAAAGAGGTGTGGACATTCTTTTTTTTTTGTATCTGTTCAATGGTCTCTCACTGTCTGCCCACCTCCATTCTAGTGACTAGAGGAGGTGCCTGAGTGAGTGACACCCCACCCCCACCTCCAGAGGGTTCTACTACTCATGCACACAGATCTCCTCACAATTTAAAGTGACAGTCTGCACTTAAAACCAAACGGCAGTGCAAAACGGCCACAGCTGTCCCTGAACTGTTTATTACTAGGAACAGGGCCTGAACGGGAATTGTGGAGTGCGACAGGCAGACTAAAAAGGAAATAGGCCAAAAATTAAATCCTAAGTTATGTCACACTAACCAACAGTGGCATCTTGAAATTTATCAGGAAGAAGAGTGAAAAGGGAATCCCATCTCCTGATCACATCTACCTGGAGGCAATTAGAAAGCGTAAAAACTACCAAAAAACACACCCATCTAAGTATTTAGTCCACAGATAGCTCCTAGATATGCCCAAAAAACAGAAACAAATGACCAAAAAACAGATATGCCCAAAAAACATGTCCAGAAACAAGATAAAGCAACTGAGGCAAATGAGCTAGAAGTAGACCTGCATACTGGAAGATGGGCAGGCTTTGGAAATGCCTGAGAAGGAATGCAGAAAAATCATTATAAAATGTATCAAAACACTTCACAATGGAGTTGAGAAAAATAAGGAAGAAGTCAGGAAAGCGCTACAGGAACAATCAAACAAGATAGATAAAGCATTGGAAACAATTCAAAACCTACAGAAAGAGGTCCCAACGATTAATAATAGAATATCAGAAAATGGACAATACACTGAAAGGGCAAAGGAATACAGTTGAAGAGATAGTAGCCAGAACTAGTGAGCTAGATGATAAATCTATCAACACTATTAAGATAGAAGAGAAAGCACAAAAAAAATATTTAAAAATCTGAAGAAGGTCTAAGATTCATGCTGGGCAACATGAAGAGGAATAACTTAAAAATTACAGGCATTCCAGAACAGGAAGAATCACACAAGTCCACAGAGGAGATAGTTAAAGAGCTGATGAAAGAAAATTTCCCTAACATCCTGAAAAGTGAAAAGATAAGCAGATAAGCATTCAATAAGCTCAACGAAGAATAGATCCTAAAAAGAAGAATACATCCTAAAAGAAAATCACCAAGACATATAATAA
>NW_006408879.1:1959985-1962255 GCF_000296735.1 Chrysochloris asiatica
TATCAATGCTATCCCCTCTGTACACAGGGTAGATAGGGATGGGCAACTTAGACATTGGCTACCTAAAATGAGGGTGTGATAAAGGCATGAAGTGACTGACTTACAAAATTTCAAGAGGGAGTTTAGTTTAAGAGTGGGAGGGGGGAGAAACAGTTCCCACTGTTTTCATCTTGTCTAGATAGGTCTGGTGAAAAGAGATGGGAATAAGATTCATATGATTCAATAGTGAATAATTGTTATCATGACTAATTGCAACTGTCACAATTGTAAAGGTAGAAATTTTGTAACAAAAACAGGGGAGTGGTAAATCTTACAGTCCAGAAACAGGTGACCCTAGGACCATCAAGGGAGAAGCGCACAAGCAAAATTCGGGACCTTATCCAGAGAAGCAGTGACACCAGAGACAAAGGCAGAGATGGGGTTATAGAGAGGGGGAGCGTCTGAAGACTCTAGATTCATGGAAAGAGTGGGACTAAGAGCTGGTGGCCAGAAGGCAGACTTGTAGACTTGCCCTTTAGAGTTATAAATTATTATATATGCCTGAGTGTTGTTTTTCGTTTGTTTGTTTTTTAAAAAAAGCTAAAGTGAATAGAGAGAAATACTGTTAACTGATGGTACATGGAGGAGATAATAATCATTGGAATGAAAAAAATAATTAAATGGAAGGCATAAAGATAGATATCTAAGGAATTCCTGAGCTGAAAAGGACTAGCATTGACCATTGTGAGTTGGACAGTCATAAGTATTACTATGCCAGAAACAGAAACTGAAGAGCAATGGAGGTGTTCTTCTCATCCAAAAGACCATTATCTGATTAACAAAGGATGTTTACAGCCGTTTCTCCTCCTTTTGAGTTGTGCTCCATCAGCAAGCTTTAATCCATTCGTGTCTTCAGTCAACTTTATTTGAATAGGCAATTCTTCCCCAGTCATAATTTGGAGGGCCTTCCAATCTGAGCAGCTCATCTTCCAGCACTATATTTGACAATATTCTGGAGCTGCTCTTCATAATGTTTCAATATTCAATTTTTGGTGCTGACAGTGTTACATCACTATTCATAAGGTTTTCAGTGACTAAATATTCATCTCTACACTGGAGAGCAAGTTTCAGAGTCTCTTCTGACATCCATTTTTTTTTTTTTTTTTTTTGGTCTTCTTAATAAGCTTTTGCTTTCTTTCTGTATAATGTTCTTGATATCATCCCACAACTCTTCTGGTCATCATTAGTGTCTAATGTATCAAATCTTTTCTTGAGATGATTTCTAAACTCAGATTGAATAGTTTAAGGTCATTATTACAATAAAATGTGCAAAGATATGGAATCAGAAAACCAAAAAGGAAGAACACGCTCAGCATTTCCCAAGCTGGGGGAATTGAAGAAAAAATTCAAGCCTCGACTTTCGTTATTAAAAGATTCTCTGGGCAAAATATTGAATGATGCAGAAAGCATCAAGAGAAGATGGAAGGAATACACAGAGTCACTGTACCAAAAGGAAATGGTTTATGTTCAGCCGTTCCAAGAGGTAGCATATGATCAAGAGTCAATGATCCTGAAGGAGGAAGTCCAAGATGCATTGAAGAAATTGGCAAAGAAGAAGGCACCAGGAATTGATGGAATAAAAATTGAAATCTTTCAAGAAAGTTAGGTGGCACAGGAGGCACTCACTCATCTCTGCCAAGAAATTTGGAAGACAACTATCTGGCCGACTGATTGGAAGGGATCCGTATTTGTGCCCATTCCAAAGAGAGGTGGCCCAATGGAATGCAGAAATCATCAGACAATCTCTTTGATATCCCATGCAAGTAAAGTTTTGCTAAAGGTAATACAGAAATGGCTGCAAGCAGACATTGACAGAAAACTTCCAGAGTTTCCAGCTGGATTCAGAAGTGGCCATGGAACGAGAAATATCTTTGCTGATGTCCAATGGATCTTGGCTGAAAGCAGAGAATATCAGAAAAGTGTTTATCTGTGCTTTATTGACTACGCAAAGGCTTTTGACAGTGTGGATTATGACAACCTATGGACAACATTTCAAAGTATAACTATTCTGGAATACTTAATTGTGCTTATGAGGAATCTGTACCTGGACCAAGAGGAAATTGTTCGAACAGAGCATGGGAACACTGAATGGTTTAAAATTTAAAAAGGTGTGTGACAAGGTTGTATTCTTTCACCATACTTATTCAACCTGAATGCTGAGCAAATCATCCGAGAAGCCAGATTCTATGAAGAAAAACGTGGCATCAGGATTGGAGGAAGACTCATTAACA
>NW_006408879.1:1962915-1985335 GCF_000296735.1 Chrysochloris asiatica
AGTGTTTTGTTCTGCTGTGCATCAGGTCACTATGAGTCGGTACTGACTTGATGGCACCTAATAACAACAACAACAATAATAATTCAAAAACAGCTGCAGCAGTACACTGACCGGGAACTGCCAGAAGTTCAAGTTGGATTCAGGTATCTCACTGGAGGTCTTCCTCTTTTTCTCTGACCCTCCACTTTGGTGGCAGTGGTAGTGTGCTGTGGAGTCAGTTCTGACTCATAGTGAACCGTACAGGGTTTTTGAGGCTGTAAATCTTTACAGCAACAGAACGCCTCAGCTTTCTCCTGTGGAACCGCTGGTAGTTTCGAACTGCAACCTTGAGGTTAGTAGCATGATTCATAACCACTACGCTACCAAAGCCTCCACTTTACCAAGCACGATGTGCTTCTCCAGGGACTGGTCCCTTCTGATAATATGTCTGAAGTATGAGAGATGAGATTGGGCCATCCTGACTTCTAAGGAGCATTTTGGCCCTACTTCTTCCGACACAGATTTGTTTATTCTTTTGGAAGTCCATGGTGCTTTTAATATTCTCCTCCAACACTATTACTCAAATGCATTCATTGTTCTATGGTCTTCCAAGATGGACTGGCACAGTGGCGGTAGTGACAGGCTCAGGCATAGCAACGATTGTGAGGTTGGCCCAGGACCAGGCAGTGTTTTGTTCCGTTGTGCATAAGGTCACTGAGTCCGTACCAACTCGATGACACCTAACAACAACAATCAATTCCCAGACATTTAGATAGATAGATAGATAGATAGATAGATAGATAGATAGATAGATAGATACAGATATAGAAAAAATGAATGTGCAAAGAATAGAATTTGCAGTGATCAAAGTAGATAAATCACTTAATCAATGTAAACCAAACTTTCCAAGGGATGCAAAAGCTAAATGAAGATCAAGTACGGACATTTTTCGTGTTTAAGCTCAAAGTAGTCTGAGTGGGCCGTAGCCCTGCTGAATCTTACTGAAAACCAATTCGTTTGGCAAACACTGGAGTCTTATTTTGCCTCTTGTCCAGTAAGCGGCGTGCACCCCACACCTGGCGTCTGGACCCACAGAAGCCCCATCAGAAGGACAGGAAGCTGGTTCATTATCAACTACAGGACCTGGCACGACATCCCTCTGTTGACATTTGTCCAGCGAGTGATGTTACAACTGTGCGATGCTGTGAGCTATCCACTGGGCTCCAGACATCCTAGCTTGTTCACAAGGCCCATGCACACGCCTGCATGTGCACAAGTCCAGTCATCTAATAGCCCATTGGAAGATTAGGTCATCAATCAGGACGACCTTTAGAGGAAGAGCACCAATGACGTGCCTTCTTATCCACTCCCAGCACACGAAATGCTTGTATGAGACTTGTACAACTTACACCATCTCTGAGAGCCTGTTCCTGCCTAGGATTCGACCATTTCTTGATGAAAGAGAACTGGCGGCTCTTTCAAAGCTCCCACAGGGCTGCTTGTCGTTTTCTCCCTTCACACGTTGCTATGCTGGATCTGCTGCAGGCCCAGTGACTCAGCTAATAAACACCAAATCTGTTATTGAAACAAGGAAAATCAGGAAACATTCCTTGAATATTTCTCAGCAAAAATGCTTCTGTGAGCCCCTGGTCCCCACAGAAAGCATGTTTAAAAGACGATGAGTCGTGAATCAGGGCCAGCTGCTCCCTGCACCTGTTCCTCAGGCCCATCGTTAATGTTCTCCTGGGATTGTGGGAAGAGCTGGGTGTTGTCCCCAGGAGCACCCTGGTTTCTGAGGTGAAGTTGACTGGGCCCAACTGTCAACCAACACAAAGGCTCCCTGTGAGGCATCCAGAGGGCAATGGCACAGAATCACAGCAGCTCAGCGCCCATATGACATGGCCCCCTGTCACTCCATCCTTGCCTGCCCGCTGATCCTCTCACACACCCCTATACAGTCCTCCTCAAGTCCCCTCCCTATATTCCCCCATGGTCCTCCTCCCTGTCCCCTCCCCACAGCCCCTCTGCAGACCTTCCTTCCTGTGCACCTCACCCTGTAAGGCTTCCCCCTCCTCTTGTCCCCTCCCCCTGCCCCAGAACGTCTTGACACAGACAAGTGAGTGCTGCCAGCATTGCAGCCACTTGTTGCAACACTTCAGTTGGGCTCCCATGCATTCCCAGAGCTAGACTTTTCACTCATGCATCTGTGTAGCTCGAACTCCTTCCTTCAATACCATCGGTTCTTAATCATCTATTACCTTCTGAAGTGGTTGAATATCTACCATTTCCTTTTGGTACAGTGACTCTGTGTGTTCTTCTATCTTCGTTTGATGCTTTCTGCATCAGTCAATATTTTGCCCATAGAATCCTTCACTATTGCACCTGAGGCTTTAATTTTGTCTTCAGTCCTTTCAGCTGGAGAAATGTTGAGCATGTTCTTCCCTTTTGGTTTCCTGACTTCCCTTTTTGTCTTTGTACATTTTGTCACCCTTTGAAATCTGCTCAGTTCTCTGACTTCATTTCTGTCTTTTGCTTTAGCTGTTCTGCATTCAGGAACAAGTTTCAGGGTCTCTGCACACATGCACTTTGACTTTGGTCTTTCTCTTTTTGGTGACCTTGCAGCTTCTTCATGTATGATGTTGTCAATGACATTCCACAGCTCCTTTGGTCATTAATGTTCAGTGCATCATGTCTATTCTTTAGGTGGTCTTTCAAGTCAGATGAGACATGTTTGAACTGTCATAATCTTGTTTCACTTTTCATTAACTCCAACATGAATTTGCATATGGGCAATCGATGGTCTGTTCTGTGGTCGACCCTGATGGTTCTGACTGATATTGAGCTTTTCCACCCTCTCTTTCCAACCTACTCCAGTATGGAGACAATGGTGGTTCCATGTTAGAATTTTCACTTGCACATCAGAGACCCAGGATTGATTCCTGGCCAATGCAGCTTCTATGAAGCCATCAACCCTCTGTCCGTGGAGGCCTGCACTTCGTTAAGATGCTGACCAGGTTTCTGTGGATCTTCTAATCATGAGAATGGCCCAGGACTGGCAGTGCTTCATACTCAGTGGCAACTGACAACAACATACTTCAATGTGACCTTAGCTATATTTGCAAAGAGGCTATTTCCAAAAAGGTCACATTTGCTGATACTAAGGGTTAGAACTTGAACAAATCACTTTGGGAGACACACAGCAATTACCCAAATTGGCACAGTCCAACAGAGTCCTGGTGTAGCACTGCAGGATAAAGCGCTGGACCACAAAGTCGGTTTGAACCACAAGATCGGCAGTTCAAACTCACCATCTACTCCTCAGAAACCCTGTGCAGGGTCACTATGAGTCGGAACGGACTCAACAGCATTTAACAACAACAATAGAAAGTGGAGTCACGATTCAAACACACACAGTCTGTGAATCCATACTTAACCCACACTTTCAGCAGAGAGCGAGCCAACATCTTCATGAACTATGGTAACCACCAGGTAGCCAGGACAGTAGTCACTAGCCATTTGTGGGTTTTGAATGTAAATGAATTAAAATAAAACTTAAATCTCATCTGCTCGGCCAACTGGTCACATTTCCAGGGCTCAGTAGACACGCTGGTCAGTGGCCACTATATTGTATCACACAGATGTAGGAGACCCCAACCATCATAGAAACTTCTATTGCTGAGTTGGTTCTGGACGAATTGGGAGAGACCCTGAATTTCTACCAAGCAGGTAAAAGTGGATACAGAGAATTGTTGTCTGTCTGTGTGATTGTTTTCATAAACCTGGTGTCGTATGAAAACATGGATAGCACACAAGTTGTCCTACATTTAGATCCAAATGGTCATTTTAAGGTAATTCAATAGGGGACTATCAAGATTCACAAAGCCCATCATTGAATAAAGTTACCTTCAGAATCCCTGGCAGTGACTCCCTAGCCTGCTACCTGGGCACATGTCCTGGATCCTTTCTTTCCTCATGGATTAGACAGACTTCGCATCTATCCTACTTAGAATCAGAGACTCTGAAGCTAGTATACTGTAATACAGACGAAACAGTGTTGAAAGATGAAAGTATTTTAAAAAGCTAGTGTTGGCTGTCAGGCAGCCATTTGCTGTCGTTGTTAAGTGCCGTTGAGTCGGTCCCAGCACACTGAGTGGGGGGAATGGAACTGTGGCCTCCTTGGAGCTTGGAGCTTCAGTCCTTCCACACAGATGGGTGGGCAGAGCCTGGAGTTCATGGCCCCTCCCCCACTGTGTCCTGGGGAGCATTTGCAGCTCTGATGGGGACAGTGCCATTTGTAGCTTGATTATAAAGAAGCATGTTGAGGTTCTGGCTCCTCTCAACCGTCTGGGCACAGGCCGATGGCTGTCCCAGGAAGTTCACTTGTCAGAGGCCAGGGCAGTGGGCAACATGGTGCTGATGTTGAGGCAAAGCAGACTGCTGCCTGGCGCTAACCTTGCAGCACCTTGTGCAGAAAGAAATGGTACACATTTCCTATCCAGCATCTCTTAGCCCAGCCGTAGCCAAGAGTGGAGGGGGCTAGCACTCACCTTCATCCGAAACTGCTTCCCCTCTGACTGTGGTCCTATGGCTACATGCCATCGGCGCCACACTCTTGAATCTTCTGTTTTGGGTAAAATACTTTCTGTCCTACCCTGAGTGTTTGCAGCAGAACTCTAGGTGACTGACTTGGTCCATTGGAAGGGAAACACCAGCCCACCACCCTGACACCCTCCAGGGCAAGTGGCCCATGTTGTGGGTCCTTGACTGTGTCCACTGTAGAAGGGGTCTCTGTGGGCAGGGTCTCTGAAACATCTGGTGTAATCCAGTCATCCCCGCTAGGACACAAAGTAGAGCTGAGTTCCCTGCCTCCCCCTGCCCAGTCAGCATACCCCTCCCCATGGCCTCTCCATGTGTCCTGGTGTCCTGGACAGTGAATAAGGAGACTTTAATCTTCAATTTCAGCAAATGCTTCCTAAGCTGTGTGGTTTCTGAGCTCTGTTCTGGATCTGGGGTTTCAGAGAAGGCACGTCCCTGAGTCCCCAGCCTCCAGGCTAGTGGAGGGGCAAGCTTGCAGTGGCTGTGGCAGTGGGATTGAGTAAGAAGCCCTCACAGAGGCCCTGCACACATCACCCCACTCCAGAAGGGACAGGGACAGGGCAGGGCTCCATATCATTTCACCTGAGTAAACACAGCCTGAAGACTGCAAGCGAGATGCAGAGGAGTGGCGCCTAACCGAGCGGGTGCTCTGCCCAAGCACCTGCTGCCCAGGTGAGGTGAGCTTAGGTCCCAGCCGGGCCAGGGCTGGGTTCCCACACCTACCGCAGCCCCTCACTTGATGTAAATTGAACTAAGGTGAAAACCAGTCAGGAGAGCTTTCTTTTTCCTTCCAGATGTTTTTCTAAACAGGTGTGTATGTGCCCAAGAAGGGGAAAGGATGGAAACTGCTGGAAGCAGTCATTCAAGCCCAATAAGGGGTTACTACATTGTTTAAAGGGAGCTCTGGTAGCATAGTGGCTATGAATCAGGCTGCGAGCCACAAGGTCAGCAGTTCGAAACTACCAGCTGTTCCACAGAAGAAAGATGAGGTGTTCTGCTCCTGTAAGGATTTACAGCCTTGGAAACCCTGTACAGGGTCGCTATGAGTTGGAACCGACTCCACGGCACACAGCCACCATCACATTGTTGAAAATCAGGAAAAGTGTGCATCAGGGCTGTATTTTTCACCATATTTATTCATTCTGTTTTCTGAGCAAATAATCTGAGAAGTTGAATTATATGAAGAGAATGGTATCAGGATTGGAAAAAGGTTCATTTACAACCTGTGAAATCCTTGCTGGAAATGAAGATGACTTGAAGCACTTACTAACGAAGGATTATACCTCAATATAAAGAAAATTAAAATCCTCACAAATGGACCAATAAACGACATCATGAAAAAACAGAGAAAACATTAAAGATGTCCAGGATTTCATTTTACTTGAATCTGTGATCAATGCTCACGGAAGCAGAAGTCAAGGAATAAATTAACATGTGGCACTGGAAAAATCTGCTGCAAAAGACCTCTGTGCTAAAAAGCAAAGATGTCACTTGGAGGACTAAGGTGTGCTTCATGCAGGCCATGGTATTTCAGTTGCCTCACATGCATGTGAAAATTGCACAGTGAATACAGAAGAGCATAGAAGAATCAAGGCATTTGAACTGTGCTGTTGGCAAAGTGTAAAGTGAAAGTGTAAAGAACTGACAGACGAACAAACAAATCTATCTTGGAAGAAGTACAGCCAGAATGCTCCTTAGAAGCCAGGACGGCAAGGCTTTGGCTCAAGTACCTTGAACATGTTTTCAGGAGGAGTCAACCCCTGGAGAATGACATCATGCTTGGCAAAGAGGAGAGTCAGCATAAAAGAGGAAGACCTCAGCAAGATGGACTGATACAGTGGTTCCAACAATGGACTCAAACATACCAGTAACTGTAAGAATGCTACAGAATGAAGTAATGTTTATTTTCTTGGACATTGGGTCACTACAAGTCGGAACCAACTCAACAGCATCTACAACAACAACCCTCACAAAGTGAGCTAGCAGGCCTACTTATAGTGTTTAAAGCAATTGACCTAGCAGATCTTTTGGTTGTTGTTGTTAATTGCCATTGAGTTGGTGCCAACTCATATTGACCCTGCATAGGGTTGGCAAAGGACAAGGCTCCAGGAATTGATGGACTCAAAATGGAAATCCTTCAAGCAAGTGAGGCAGCACAGGAGGTACTCACTCTTCTCTGCCAAGAAACTTGGAAGACAACTATCTGGCCAACGGAATGCGGAAATCATCAGACAATCTCTTTGATATCCCGTGCAAGCAAAGATTTACTAAAGGTTAATACAGAAGTGGCTGCAAGCATACATTGACATAGAACTTTCAGAGGTTCAAGCTGGATTCAGAAGAGGATGTGGAATGAGGGATATCATTGCCGATGTCCGATGGATGTTGGCTGAAAGCAGAGAATATCAGAAAGATGTTTACCTATGCTTTATTCACTATGCAAAGGTTTTGGATTGTGTGGATCATGATAAGCTATGGACAACATTGTGAAGTATGAGTATTCCAGAACACTTAATTGTACTCATGAGGAATCTGTACCTGGACCAAGAGGCAGTTGTTCGAACAGAACATGGGAACACTGAATGGTTTAAAGTTAAGAAAGGTGTGTGACAGGGTTGTATTCTTTCACCATACTTATTCAATCTGTATGCTGAGCAAATAATCAGAGAAGCTGAGTTATATGAAGAAAAATGTGGCATCAGGGTTGGAGGAAGACTCATTAACAATCTGCAATATGCAGATGATACAACCTTGCTTGCTGAAAGTGAAGAGAACTTAAGATATTTACTGATGAAGATCAAAGAGCACAGCCTTCAGTATGGATTGCATCTCAATGTCAAGAAAACAAAAATCCTCACCACTGGACCAATAAACAACATTCTTACCAACAGAGAAAAGATTGAAGTTGTCAAGGACTTTGTTCTTCTTGAATCAACCATCAACACTCACGGAAGCAGCAGTCAAGAAATCAAACGACGTATTGCATTAGGAAAATCTGTTGCACAAGACCTTTTTAAAGTGTTGAAGAGCAAAGATGTCAACTTGAGGACTAAGGTGAGCCTGACCCAAGTCATGGTATTTTCAATAACCTCATATGCATGCGAAAGCTGGACAGTGAATAAGGAAGACCATAGAAGAATTGGCGTATTTGAGTTATGGTGTTGGAGGAGAATATTGAAAGTGCCATGGGCTGCCCAAAAAACAAATAGACCTGTGTTGGAAGAAGTACAGCCAGAGTGCTCCTTGGAGGGCAGGATGGCCAGACTTCATCTTTCAGACTTTGGATATATTGTCAGGAGGGACCAGTCACTGAAGAGGGCTATCATATTTGGTAAAGAGGAAGACCTCCAGTGAGCTGGCAAAGTGGCAGCATCAATGGGCTCAAGTGTGACAACAATTGTGAGATTCGCTCAAGACCAGGCAGTGTTTCATTCTGTTGTGCACAGGGTCACTATGAGTCGGAACCAACTCGATGGCACCTAACAACACAACAGCAAAGGGTTTCTGAGGAGCAGCTGGTGGGTTTGAACCACAGACCTTGCAGTTCTAACTGACCTTGCAGTTCAGTACTTATTCTACAGTGCCACACCAGTAGGCCCTTGTTGTTGTGCTGTTGTGAAGTGCCATTGAGTCAGTTCTGGCCCATAGCAACCCTGTATAGGTTTTCCAAGGACCAGCTGATGAGCTTGAATCACCAACCTTACAGTTCAAATGACTTTGCAGTCTGAAGCCCACAGCGCCACACCAGAACTCCAGTACGCCCTTAGTGCTGGGTAAACGGGGTGCGCTGAGCAAGGGGAAGAATTTGGACCCAAACAATGGGAGATGGGTCTTCAACCCTGTAATCACACAGTAAAATAAGACTACAATAACTGTGCTGTACTATTTTTGCCTAAATATTGTTGTTGTTGTATGCTGTTAAGTCAGTCCCGACTCATAGTGACCCTGTATAGTTTTCTGAGAGCTGTTGTTGAGTTTGAACTGCCTACATTGCAAGACCACTGTTGTGGCACTGTAGGATAAACACTGTACTACTAATCAAGATTGGTGGTTCAAACCCACCAACCGCTCCGTGGAAACCCTATAAAGGGTCTCTATGACTCAGGACTTAATAGCAACAACCTTACAGTTACCAGTCCAGGGCTTACTCTACAGCACCGTGCCAAAAGGCAAAGGGGATTTTTTTAGGATAATATAGTGGAAAACAGTTGGTAGAGCTATAAATTGGCATTTTCCTAGAGAGATATTTGTAGGCTAGGCACTGGACTGCTAACCCCAGCAGTTCAAACTCACCAGCTGCTCCATGGAGAAAGATGCGGCTTTCTGCTCCCCAAAAGATTTACAGCCTCAGAAATCCTATACGCAATGGCACATAACAACAATAATTTATTAAGATATAATAAATCTATTAAATGTTTATTCCCTTTGACAAAATCACCCCACTTCTAAAAATCCATTACAGTGAACAAATGAGACAGTCACAGCGATTTATATACAAACATGTCCCATGGAATCTGACCAAGACCGGAAATCTAACTGCCCGTGGTAGAGGAAATGAGAAAATGTGCAGCCCCTCCCACTGAGGCCTCTGCCGCCACGCTGTAAATCCACACGACTTTCCACGTCTCCTGGCTGCTTGGTTTGAAGGGCATATGCTTCAAGTGAAGTTCTTTTGCCGATTTGGTAAAAGTGTCTTGAGACAGAGATCCCAGAAAGTTTCCAGTGTCTCACAATGGCACCATCACTTGAGTGCCTTAGCCAGAAACCCACCATATCGCTCCTATTCACAGCTGCCCAGAGCCCTGGGGACTCAGGAAGAAGAAGGGAGCCTGCAAGAGTCAGTCAAGGTGCCCCTCCCCACCAGTCATTCATGAGTCCCCTCAGAACAGACAAGTTTTCAGTCAATACGTGTGGAATGACCATGAACTGCATCTGAAAGAAGAGCTTTCCCGGTGACTAAATGGGCGAAGGAATTCTACGCATAAGAAGCCCTACGTTTCTGAAACGTTTATTGATGATGTCCATCCACTCGTTTGTAGCCCCTTCACAGTCCAGCTAGCTGTCGTCAAGAGGCATTTTGTTGGCTAATCTTGTGAGCACTTTAAGGAGAAAGGAAAGAAATACCAGAGGAAAGATGGTGCAGGACCAATCTAGACTCCTCCAAGAACACATATGCTCACGCATGCATACACACACACATGCTCACAGACATACACACAGGTACACACTCACACACATATGTTTACACTCACATACACTCACAAAACACACACACATATATGCTCACAAACACACACAGACAGAAACAAACACACATATACTTAAGCACAAACACACCCTCACACACACATGCTCACAGACACACATATGTTGTTAGGCACACACTCACAGGCACACATGCAAACACTCACAGACCCCATTCATATACACAAATAGAGACACACACATACACTCAGACACACACTCACACATTCATGCACTCTGACACACACATGCTCACACATGCACAAGCTCTCACAAACATGCACACTCACACACTGACATGCATATATGGTCACACATGAACAAAGTCACACACATTCTATCACACACACTCGCACTTTAATGTATACTCTACTCACTTATATAAACATGCGTACGCACGTGAATATACACACATGCTCCCATACTCACGGACTTGTTCACACTCACATACTCATATGTACACTTGCTCATGCTCACACAATATACACACACTCATATATGCTCACACATGCTCACACTCACATAGATGCGTACACTAATACTCACACACACTTGAGGCACATACTTCATGTCCTGAGACCATCAATCATCCTACAAGAACCAGAGAAGCCTCAGTCCACGCCCACCCTTGTCCAGTCCAATCAGGGCTGGAAGCCACGCTGTTGAACACACCCCACGTGCTTCCCCTAGAGGCTCCAATGTCCCCATTATATTCTTAGTTCTACTCTTGGAATCCAAATAAGCCTCGCAAAAGTGCAGGAGAGAATCCCTCCTCCCATCCTGCAGACTCCAGTCTCCAAGGGGCTGTCCCCAGAGACAGGAAGAGGTGGCCACTGCAGAGCTGTCCTCTGGCTGCCGGGAAGAGACCAACCCCTCAGCCCCACCCTACCCACACCCACCTAATGGTCGAGGTCACCCTGCACGCGAGCTACCAGCACTGTGTGGAGCTCCGTGCAAGCTGACGCCAATGGGAGCAGGCAGGCATGGGGAAGGGCCCAAGTAAGGCGAGATGGCATAGACCACCCCAAATGTCAGGCAAGGCAAAAATGCCATTCTTCATTCCCAGAAAGGGACAAGAGGATTGCAACATGTGACCTTCCAAGTTCCGGTCAGATTGGGCTCCGTGGGGACATGTCAATTGAAGTGTCCATGTGGCAGCGTTCCAGAGAAAGTTCACGTTCCTATGGCTAAGTCACAAAATAGTGAGAGCCCTGCGCTGAGCCCAGCTTCTCTCCTCAACCTTGTGTGTCTGCAAGATCCTCTTAAAGCATTTTGAAATGTAAGGCAAGCCCCCACCACTGGGATAGGGTGGAGCGTCCCAGGAGGGGGTCTCTACCTGAGAGATCACGGATGGCAGAGGTCCCTCAATGGCCACTCCCAGTCCCACTTCTTTTGCTGAGCAGACCTTGCCTTCTTGTTGGCGGCTGTCATGGAGTTGGCTCCCGCTCTGGACTGCCTACAATAGAAGGGCAGTTGTGACCATTGGCCAGTCCACCTCATGGAGGCTCTCCTCCACTTTGCTGACCCTCTGATTTACCAACTGTGATGTCCTTGTTTAGCCTCCCCATCCTGGTTTCTAAGGAGCATTCTGTTGGTACTTCTTCCAAAATAGATTTGTTCATTCTCCTGGTGGTCCACAGTATAGTCTATAGTCTTTGCCAACACCATATTTCAAATGCCCCAGTTCTTCTTCTATATGAGGCGATAGAAAAGACCAAGGTTTAGGTTGGGAACACCTTAGTCATGAACCTTTCAGGTTTCTCTAAAGTGGAAAAGTCACAGATTTGAGTAAATACATATAAATCAAGGTTGCTCTGAGAAAAAAAGGTGGGTACATGTCACCACTAAACAGATTACCTGTGAATCACTTCCAGATGGTAAGTATCTGAGGTTCTGAAAGGCATCTCAGATTTCTCATGCTGACAGTATGACACACAGCTTCAACAGTAGACAGAACAGCCTCAAAATTCATGGAAAAATTCCATTATCTTTTCATTTCTGGATGCTGGCGTTCAAACTGTGACTTTTCATCTCGACATTTCTAAAGACTCTTTAGAAAGCATCTAAACTCCCACATCTTTCCTATGAAATTCATGGACTGAGAAATTCCTTACTTTGCTGGACCCAAAGGCATCTCTGGCTATGTCTAATTCGTTGCTGACTTCTGGGAACTCCATGTGTGCAGAGTACAACCGCTCTACAGGGCCTCCGTGGCTGAGGCCTTTCAAAAGCAGATCAGCAGGCTTGGCTTCCCTGACACCTCAGGGTGGGTTCAACCCACCAACCTTGCTGTTTGTAGCCGAGTGCCTAATGATGTACGATACCCAGGCATGGCTATATCTAGAAACCAGTTATTAGAATAAGAACAAGAGAACGAGGTCGTCCAGCCAGCTCATCATTATTTCGGCTTTACGATATGGTTGAAAACCACTAGTGGCATTGGTTAGAGAGTGAACCAAAATCAGACTTCTTTCCTGGCCAAATGTCCTTGCATACTTTGAAAAGGCATTTCTCCTGCCCCATGTGCATACAAACTAGAACTCATGTTCTTGAGAAGCATCTTGGGAGATACTGAAGCATGAAGCTGGGATTCACAGACACAAAGGAAATGAGCGCACAAACTCATAGTGCCACAAGGTAAGTTGCTGAGAGTATTTGACCATATGCTTGGACACCTAGTCTGGGAGGTCCAAAGAGACTTCTCAGAAGGATGGTAGGTTAGAATGAACTCAGGCAGAGGAGACTCAGCTAGAAAGAAAGATTCCAGGTGGGTAGAAGAGGAAATCACAGAAATGGGAGGAGCAGAGAAGCCCGTGCACCTGAAAAACACCTATGCATAGCTGGAGCTCCGAGCGTAAGGAGAAGTGGCCGACAGAGCCAAAAGCAGGTGCGGTGCGAGGCTGGGAGGCCCAGCTGTGGAGGTGGAGCTGAATGCTCAGAGCACAAGGTCAGTGGTTCAAACTCACCAGCCACTCCTCAGAAACCCTATACAGAGGCGCTATTAGTGGGAACCTACTCCATGGTGCTAAACAATAACAACAACATAAGGAGAATAATAATACATCAACCATTTGAGATCCAAAGGGTAGCATTGACTCAAGAACAAAGTTCAAAGGCTAGAGGGGTTAGGAAAGGAGGAGGAATGGAACCAGGAAGCAATCACAGGGAGGAAGTGGGATAAGTGATGTTAGATCGTGGGGACCACAGTCAATGACATGAAACAGAATGTGTGTGGATTGTTGAATGAAAAACTCACCTGTTCTGTCCACCTTCACCCAATTCACAATAAAAAGCTAAAATATAAATACACAAGGTTCAAAAGGCAAATCACTGTCTCCCTGGTCCCTTTCTTCAGCACCAACAAAGCTTGGTAGTGAGAAAGTCAAACTTGCTGCCCACAGGGCTGCTCACAGGTCAGCTGCTGGCGGTAAGGGAGCTGGTCTCCTTAAACCACCTCCACAGGAACTCTCAGAGAGTCTACAGGAGTGAGGAAGCTCCCTTAGTCAATGCAGGGAAGGCCAATGGACACTTGAAAAAAGAAAAGTCCAGGTCCTTCTGTTTCCAGAGCCTCAAAGAAAGAGTGGACCATAGAAAGGGAAGACCCACTCAGGAGAACCAAACCAGACTTGGAGTCCTGATAATCCAGCAGGTGTCAGAGAAGAACTGTGCTCCACAGGATTCTCAGTGGATGGTTTTTCTTAAGTAAATCCCACTCATGGTGCCCTGTGTGTGTCAGAGTAGAACTGTCTCCACAGGGTTCTCAGTGGACCCTAAAACCTGGCCAGCACCCTAACCACCACAAGCTTCCACTGACAGACCATGGTGGCTGCACTGAGGTGTACTCACTAGGTATCGAACCTAGGTCTCTTCGTGGAAGGCAACAGTTCCAGCACAGGTCCCCAGAGCCTCAAATCAGGTAAATAGAAGAAAACAGTAACCATTGAGTTGACCCTGTCAGAGTAAAGGTTTTCCATAAAGTTTTCAATGCCTCATTTTTTGGAATTAGACTACCAGAACTTTCTTCCAAGGCTCCTCTGGGTGGACCTGAAACCCCGATCTTTTTGTTAACAGCTGAGTAAGCTCAGCACTTACACAACCAAAGACACCTCCGCATGGGAGAAGCAGTGAGTGAAGAAAGACACCTCTGCTTGTCATTCATAATATTTATTTTGGAAAAATACTTTAAAAAGGAATTTCTTCATTAACAAAACAGTAAAAAACTCAAATAACATTTGCACAATATTCCATAAATACATTTATATACAAAAAATATAGTCACATAGACCCGAAGTGCCTTTGTACATATTTACCAAAAAATTTAAATTATAAAAAATGAACATCACAAAATACTCAAGCTTTACAGATATCATGAAAATATTTTTACAAATCCAAAAAATAACACACATTTTTCCCACCTAGAAAAAACACATCTCAGTATCAAAAAAGGGCAATAAAGGCAGTGTTTGTGTTTCTAATCCCAGAAAAGACTGGCTCATAAGAATCCGAACTATACACTTCAGGCAGTGCGTGTTTCTCAGTCGTAAGTCAGTCCGTCCATTAAATATAAATCTTTTAAAAGCAACTGTCCATAGTGCAACAGGGAGTTCGAGGCAGTGCAACACGTGTCCGCGAGCGCTTGCCTGGGGTGGGCTGCCTGCAGGTGCTCGCTAACTTCAGGAAGAGAACCAGCTCAGTCTGAATGGAGTTTCTCAGCAGCGTCCGGGGCCTCGCTCCCCTCTTACAGCAGCATCTGTGGGGCATATATCCTTGGAATTCTATGTATTTTAGGAGAGACGGGGGGTTGCCATATCGCTTCCATGTTACACCTGGAGAGACCACAAGGAAGATGGATTAAAGATGGAAACAGATGGTTCTCTGCCTCTGAGTGTTCAGGGGAGCAGCCCAACTCAGACACTGTTCCCTGATAACCCTGCACCAAGCTTTGTGCAGAGACACGTGTCAAGCCCCCACACCCAGCCCCACCACCGAGCTCTGACACCCCCAATGGATCCACACTGAGCCCCAACAGCCCAGTACCCCCATACCAAGCCCTGACGCCTAACACCAAAGGCCGAAACTCCAGACGAACCTCAGTCGCGATGACACACTCGTCCTTCTCCTCAGAGATGACATACACCGACTGGTACTTGGTTTCTTTCGACGTGGAGGATGTGGAGTCTGGCCTTCTCCGCTCCGATGTTTCTCTGCTAAAGAGAAGAGAAGAGGTCACAGTGAGTTTGGAGAACCTCTCCAAGTCTTGCTTGCCCGCCCGCACCCCGGCCCGGTGCCCCACGCACCCCCTGAGTGTCACAGGACCCTTCTCCAAGCCCGAGCAGCTGTGGAGCTCTGGCCTGGCATCACGCTTGCTGTGGGCGTCCCTGGCAGGCTCCTCCGTCTTCAGGTCCTGCACCAGGTTGTAGTCCACAGCTGGGTAGCGGGCCTTGAAGCCACCTTTGTCGGCACTGTGGTCACCATGCACGTCCACCTTCTTGTTGGTGTTCTTGATCTGCGGGCCCCCTATGACACTGACAGACACGTCCTTCTCACGCTGGCAGCTGGCCAGGTTGTTCATGGTCTCTGCCTCGGCCCGACACGTGTCGCCGGGCAGTCGCCGCTTCTGCGCCTTCAAGCGCACACAGACACCCACAGCCGCGCAGCCCAGCAATAGTAGCAAGACCAGCACGACGCCCGCGCCCACAGCAATCCAGGGGAACTGGACACTTGGCTCCCGGTAGCGCTCGGTGAGGTCCACCACCACAGGCCCTGGGTCTGGCAGCAGGAACTGGCAGTTGGGGCCGCCGTAGCCACGTGCACACTCACACACATAGCGGCGACCCCTCTCGTGGCAGGTGGCTCCGTTGTGGCATGGCCCATGCTCACACCTGCTGACTGGGGCACTGCAGTTCTTGCCCGTGTAGCCCGGGGGGCAGGTGCAGGAGTAGTCATTGACGCCATCCTGGCAGGTACCACCGTTCACGCAGGGCAGGGACGCACAGTCGTCCACATTGCCATCGCAGTGCCGGCCCGAGAAGCCTGCCGGACACCGGCACAGGTAGGAACTGCCCAGGTCCAGACACTGCGCCCCTGAAACACAGCAGGCACCGTATTACTCACCTCATCGGCACCTGCTCACACGTCTACCACGTGTCTGGCACCGGGTGGACCTCAGAGACACAAAGACAGATAAAAGACAGCCTTTGGCCTCAGTGAGTTCACAGTTGAAGGCAACCTGCCTTCTCTCTCCAATGATTAACCCACTGGGAAGAGTCCAAGTCCAGTTCACAAAGTAAATGGAATTAGCCAAGCTGCAACTCAGAGCAGGTGTTGGCAGACACTGTCAGAGCTTTACCTGCACCACGGCATTCAGCCGTCCACGGTACAGGTGAGAACACTGAGGCTTTGAGGGGGCCAGGCTCCTTGCCCACAGAGACACAGAGGAAAGAGGAGTCGGGATGAAATACAGGAGGAAGGGACGAGAGGAGGGAAAAGCCAGGTTTCCTAAACCTCCACACTATCCTGCCTCTAAAAATACAGTGGGCCTCACGCCTTACTGGTTTAGGGAGGGGAAACAAGCAAGAGACACAACTTGAGCCACAGACCCTGCCACCGTCCTTTACAGGGCACACCAACAGCACAGTCAAACACATGTCCACTGGCCTGCCCCCTGTGGTCACTGTGCCTCAAGGCATCAGAGCCAAGTGTGGGCAGCACGTCCATCCTGGGCCTGCTCCAACAGCAGCAGACCACACTTCCTCTCAGGGTCCCACAGCCCAGCACCAAACTGCGACACAAGGACCAGAGCTGAGTGTCCTGTCCACACACAGGGTATCACTGCCATGAAAGCGTCAGAGCGCCCACCCATTTCAGCACTTAGTCTTGGGTAACACGAGGGTAGAGGGCTCTGCCTGTCTCTGCTCTCTGGGTGCTGGGGACTCAGGGGTAGAGTTTTCACAGAGTTCTTGACTACTCGAATGGTAATGTCCCCACAAACAAGCCAGCTAATTCGAGTCAATGCAGGGCAACCTCATGTGTGTCAGAGTAGAGCTATGCTCCATGGGGTTTTCAATGGCTGCGAAGTAGACCAGCTGACCTTTCTTCGAAGCACCTCTGGGTAGAGTCAAATGGAGCACCTTCCAATTAGCAGCCCTACGTGTCAGCCCAATGCGCCCTGCCTCTCACTGTAGCTCACTGCAAAGTCCTCTTACCGTTGGAGCACGGTGACGAGCCGCACGGGTCGATTTTCTTCTCACAGTTAAAGCCCGAATAGCCCACCGGGCAGTGGCAGATGTAGCCCCCGTCTGGGTTGTCCGAACACCGCCCCCCATTAAAACAAGGGCCGTCGGCACATGTCATGGCGCTCAGCTCACAGTGTTGCCCGTAGAAACCAGGTGGGCACGTGCAGGAGTAGCTGTTTTCAAGATCCTACGTAACAGAGAAGATGAAAACACGTTTTCTGAAGGCGCTCTCAGAGGCTCCCGAGACTGTCTAGCGCCCGGGTCCCAGCAGGCCTGGCACTACGTACTGTGCAGCTTCCTCGGTTCTTACACGGGCCAGCGTCGCACTCATTGACCTCAATCTCGCAGTTGGCGCCCGTGTACCCGGGCCGGCAGGAACATGTGTAGCTGCCCTGGCCCGTGTTGGTGCAGGCAGCTCCATTCTGGCAGGGTTTATGGTGGGTGCAGTAGTTGAGATCTGCGGGTGGGACGCACGTCAAGTCAGGAAGACTGGCCACAGTGGCCACCGCGCAAGGGCTCTAGCCTCTCAGGTAGAAAGGCAGGTGGGCTCAGACAGGACGCTCACCCTGGTTGCAGAAGAGGCCGCCCCAGCCCTCCTGACAGTTGCACTGCCACGGCTGTTGGCAGGTGCCATGGAGGCAGCCGGGGTACCGAATGCACTGGTCACAGTACCGGCCCTGCCAACCGACCCTGCACCTGGAGGACAGGAAGCACTGGTCAGATGGAGGGCAAGCCTCACCCCCCAGGCGCTGCCTTCCCTCCCTTCCCCCTGAGATTCTGAGTCCTGTGCCTGGGGGCTTCCCAGGTGAGCTTGGTGGGCAGTTAAGTTTGAGACTTAAGGAACTAGACACTCTCTGTTTAAGCAGCTACCTGTAACTCTGGGCACCATGAGAAGCTCACAAGGATCATCCGCCCAGACAAACTGCTATATATTCAACCAGGAGAAGCACCAGGACGGAAGCCCCTCCTCCCAGCTCATCGGGTTTTTTTTTGTTGTTGTTTTTCAAGCGCTCATTTAGGGGCTCATTACAGCCGCAGGGGGAATAAAAGGCCAGAGGGGAGACTCTAACTCACTTGCACTCCCCTGGCCTGTCGCAGACCCCGTGTTGGTCATCGCAGCCCGGCAGGCAGATCGCTGTGAGCAAAGGAGAGAGAGAGAGGAGGTGAGGTGTCCCAGTCCCAGCTGAGTTAATCTCCCCAATCTGGTGGGGTATTGATCTGTACTCCCTGGTAACCGTGGACGCCCTCAGCCCTCGGGACAGCATTCTTCTTAATACAGTTGCACACGGACAAAAGAGAGCTCAAAAGCTCCCACCCCCACCCACCCCTTTTCTTCTCAGAGGGTCAGAAGTCCTTTCCCCCTCCGCCCCTCCCCCACTCCCCAATTCTAAGCACAAAGCCCCACCCCTTCATATCCCAGAAAGTGCGTCTGTAGATAAGAGTGGACAGCTGGTGTGCAGGGCGCCGGGCAGGACAGCTGCTCTATTGTCTGCGCTCTCCCAGCAGCTGCCCCGGGGCCACAATACGGCCTCCCCTCCCCCGGCCCCCTCCGATCGGTCCGCGTGCGCACAGGCGCACACACGCGCGCCACCGCGGACCCGCCCGGCCGGCCCCGAGCGAGCTAATCTATGGCACGCGCGCTGGCGGGCGCGGCGAACAGAGTATTTAAATAAGAAGGAAAAGTTGAAGTTTACGGCTGCCTGGCAGAAGAGGAAGGAGCAGAGGGTGGAAGCAGGCGGTGGCCTGGGAGGGTTTGGGGGCAGGGGGGTGAGCCGAGATGGTTAACTCGCCTGGTTATGAAACGCGTTAAGCAATAGGCCCCGAGTGTTTAGTACGACAAAACTAGCTCCGGACCATTCCCGGCTTTCAAGAGGCTGTGTGTGCAGCGTCCAGCCGAGGCCTCACAGCCTAGAGCCGGAGGGCAAGCCGAAGGGACAGGGCGCCCCTCCTCTAAGGGGCGCTACACCAGGCCCTGCACCTTCCAGGCAGCTTAAGGCCCACCCACTTTCTCCGCCCCCAGGCTTTCTGGAAAGTTCTGGAACCCACTGCCTCTGGTCCACGGGACTAATCAGAGGTCTCTTGGGACAGGCGAGAGACAAGTGTTGAGTAGACCAGACCCACCCCCACCCCTGATGACTTTGTTTCCTGCATAGGTCCGCCCTGTACCAGGGGGTTGTGACATCTCAGTACCTGGTAATCTGGCCAGAGACCTTGTTTCACTATTGTAGCACCAAGACACCTCTTTCTAGCAGAGCCCTGTGTAAGCCTTTGAATAAGCAAAGGGGCACCCAAAACCCTCCATGCAGGCAGGTGACACTGTGCCCCCACCCTACAAGGCTTTGACAGTGACTATCCTTGTGGACAAGTGTCTGGAAATCACAGTTGTCCATGATAACACAGCCAGGGAGGCTCTGACTCTGCAAACACCTAGGGACACATACACAGACAGCAACTAGGAGCATGTGCACGACAGACGGGGTGTCACTCAGGAGACCTGTGGGGGGCACCAGCACCTCAACTCTGAGAGAAACCCAAAGCAATTCCAGCTGAGAGCTGTCACTACAGAAACTCTCCTTTAGAACCTGCCCCTACAACACTCTCTCTGCTCCTTCCTGCCTGCTTCCTCTCCTCCCAGCCTGGGGCAGTGCACGCTGATTTCCTGATTCCTGGCGGCAGTTGGAACCCTCCCAGATTAAGAAAGGCAGCTTCCGATGGTACATAAGTGCTCTCGGAGGTTGTAACATTGCAGAAACTGGGGAGCTTGCAAGGCAAAGACCCTCCCCATGTCGGAGGGGAGGCCCAGACCCCCCTCCCCAGAATCCCAGGAAGTGGTCACTCAGGGAGGAGACACTCACGCTCTGTGCAGTACTGGCCCTTCCAGCCGGGATTGCAGGCCTTCTCTCCTCTCTCCCCGCAGGTGAAGTGGCCAAACGCGTCGTCCCGGGGCCGGCAGAAGACGGAACAACCCTCCCCATAGTAATGGTCATCGCACACGAAGCGGTAGGCATACTTGAGGTCCGTGCGGCCACTGCTGTGCAGGTCCTGGGACCACTCCTCACCTACTGTCAGGTGCCGCTGCGTGGCCAGGCGACTGATAAGTCGCTCCGGGTTCTCTGTTTGGGGGAGGGGAGCAGACAGCCGGGTGGAATGAAGGGATCATCACCAGGGAGACCAGAGTCCCTCAGTCCTGGACTTCCTGAGTGGACTTGAGGATAAGAGGGTCTGTTTCTGGGGGCCTAGGCATCAAACGTGCCAAGTCCTGGCGTTCTTCGGGGTTTTGTTTACCTGTTGTGAGGTCATCAGGAGAGTCCGTGTGGAGAGCTTCAATGATCAGAGAGAAAGTGCCCTGGAAGAGGGAGGAGGTATAAGATACACGACCTTTCAGAGTGACACCTCTCCTACTAGGGCCTGGGCGTGCAGCTTGGGGAGGGTCCCTGCCTATCTTTTGTTTGTCCTCACTTTCCTTAAGGAAATGGAACAACTTATTAAAGAGCAGTTTCCTTCGGTGTTTTTTCAGCCTCTTACACAGGATATTGTAAAAAAAAAAAAAAAAGATGGTGAGAGTGGGAGGGGCTGGAGGCCAGTTGTCTGTATTCTGAATACAAAACAAGGGCGAGGGGCCTGTCACCTGGGCCATCCCTAGATGACCAGGGCTCCGGGAGCCACAGTACTCACCGGCCAGGTGAAACCGAAGGGGAAGCGGATGGGGTTGCTGAAAGCCGCGTGGCCGCCGTCGGCGCCGTCTGGCAGGCTGAAGGAATCGACGCCCAGGACAGGCGTGACGGCGCTGCCATAGGTGCAGGGTGGCTCTGGGGACACGCTGGCTTGGTAGTGCTTGAGGCACACGCGGAAGAAGGTCCTGCATTCGCACTGCGGGGGCCCCACGCCCCCCGCCACGCCTCTACAACAATTGCGGTTCCCCAGCGGCCCCTTCTTGTTCACGAACTCCTGAAGCTTCAGCTCGAACACGCCAGAACTCCAGACCTGCGCAGGAAAGGGGTCATGGACTCTGGGCAAAATGCACCCATCGCCAGAGTCCTCCGGCTGACTCGCCACTCCCGGATTCGCATTCCCATCGATAGTTTGAGTGGCCCTTCCAGCGCCCGCCCCTTCCGCGTGCGCCCGTGACCCGGGCTCCCCCACCTGGCACAGGAGACTCTGGGGCGACCGCGGGAACTGCAGGACCCAGGTATCCCCACCGGACATAGCAGGTTTGGGTTCTCCCACCTGACAGGGCAGGCCCCAGTTACCCCACCAGAACAGCTGGCCCCGGGCAACCCCATCTGAGTAAGAGCTCCGAATGACCCACCTGACACAACAAGGCCGAGACCACAGCGAGAGCCAGCGCGCACGGACGGCCCATGGCGGGCACGGCACGGCTCGCTTGCTTTCCCTGTTTTCTCTCCTTTTTTCTTCTTATAACGGCAAGCAATTAGTGGAGGGTGACGGGGTTTCCAGAAGCGCAGACAGACGAAATGCCGATGTGTTGTCCGAAGCAGGGATAAGTAGGACTGGCTCTTCCCGATTCTCCCCGCTGCCTTGTCCCCGTGAAGTCGCCTCCCGGCGGCCAATAACGCTCGGCAGCCGTTCTCAAGGGGCGGGGGGGCGCGCTCACCGGGCGCAACTTTCGGTTTTCTTCCCTGTTCTTCAGTCCGCGGTAAGCTCGGCGTCCTCTTCCTGGTTTTGTCTCCGGCTTCTTCACAGGGGGAACGAAAGGTGGGCGAGAAAGCACGCAGATCTCTAGCTTAATTCCCAAGCACTGAAAGAGGCCTCCCAGGCCGATTAGAACGCGGCAGTCTAGAAATCCCTGCGGACCAGGCGATAATCCTGGCGCCCGAGCAGCGGGGCGGCGGCGGGCGCCGTGGCAGGGTGCACAGGCCGGCGGAGGCACGAAGCCGTTTCGGGGCGCACAGGACGGCGGCTGCGGGCGCTGTTTCGGGGTGCGCGGGAGAGTGCGCCCTGCAAATCGCTACCCGGGAGCCACTCGGCCGTACGGCTGCTTAGAGAGCGCTACGGGCTGCCTCTCTGGGGCCACAGCGAAAATACTTGTTCTTTCCACGAATCCACCCAGAGGCGCACTGGGTCCGCGAGCGAACGATGTCGCAGAGAGGACACGGCGCCGGCGCGTCCTCAGGCGGCTTCTGCGATGCCGGCCTGGTTTCGAAGAGCTGGCGGCGCAGATCTGCGTCCTGCCGGCTCCCGCGGCCCTTATATGCCGCCGGCCGCCTGCATGGCTAATGAGATGCAAATGAGCAGCCCCCCAATCTGGCGAGAGCTGCCACAAAGGAGCCACTTTTCCAAACCCTCCTCTCAATGGCTCGCCAAATGGTCAGTGAGCTGTAAAATGTGCAACCCCCGCCCCGCCC
>NW_006408879.1:1985435-1998593 GCF_000296735.1 Chrysochloris asiatica
GCCCGCCCCGCACTGCGCGCTCATTTACATTCCTGCGAACCCGCGCGCGCAGGCCTCCCAGCCCTCTGCGCCAGCCGGTACCCGGCGCCCCGCACCGACCCCGGGTACCCCGCACCGACCCCGGGTACCCCGCACCGACCCTGATCCCCTTGCGTCGTTTCCCGTACCCCGACTCCCGCGTCGCCTCTTCGCGCGTGCCCGGAGCAAACGTGCGGACACAAACGCAGGGAACCACGGGAGCCTCCTGTATGCGCCGAGCCGCGTCCAACTTGTGCCTGCCGGACGCTGCGCGCTGCGGGGCGACCCGATCCTAGCCCAGTCCGGGGCGGGGGCGGGGACCACGTCCCAGAAGTCCCCAATCCCGGCGGCGCCGCTCCTCTGCCCAGCGCGGCCTTCCCCGGGAGGAGCCACCAACTGGCGGGAGGGCGGAGAACACTGCTGGGAGGTGCGGGCGGCGGGCAGCGGCCGGAGCTGGAAGTTCGGGAAGACTGGCACCAACACCCCTCCCTGCCCAGAGAGCGACTCTGCGTCCTGGAGGACTCAGCCGGGAAGGGGGTCAGGGCGGGAACGCGCGGCGCCCGGGGTCTCCGCGCCGTTCCGCAGCCGCACCAGGCCTGCAAGCCTGAGCTTGGGACGGCCCCCGCCCCTCTGCACCGCCGCCCCGGCGCAATGCCCGCACCGCACCGCGGTCCCCCTGTGGTCTCGGTCTCCCTCTCCCGGGGCATTTTCCCCCCTCGGCCTCCCTCTGCCTGGTAAAAAGTGAGTTTGGTGTGTGTCGTTCGCGTGGCTGTCATTAGGCAGTTTGTTATTGTGCGCGGGCTGAATCAGTGGGCCTTTGTGCGCTCAGCTGTATGGTAATGCGGCCAGCACCTGCTCCCGCACAATGCGCGCGGAGAAAGAGCTCCCCTCCGCGCACGCCGAGGCCGCTGCAACAATGTGAGCCCGCCCCCACCGCCCACGCACCACGCCGGGTTAGTTCTGTGCACGTCCGTCGGACGCTGAAACTTTTGTTTTGATTTTAAAAGGGGGGGGTGAGTTTATTAGAAGGTCCGAGCGCACACGTATCACACAATGAGTTACCCAAATCACTCTGCCTCCAGGGCGGAGGTGGGATCCTAACTTAGTGGGGGCTTGTGCTGGAGTGCACTTGGGGGTTTCTTTCCCACTCTTACTCCCTCAAGCCCACCCCGTGGCAGTTTCGTGGGTAAAGCGAGGTCTGAGAGTCCGAGTAAACGTTATTCTAATCGAGATGCATCATTCCAGTCCCGGATAAGCCGCGAGTCGGGTGGGCTGCTGGAAATGCCCTGTCTTAGCCACTTTGGGGCGCAAACGTGTAATTTCCATGGGAAAATGTTCATTTCATTGAAGCAGCTGTTCTTATCACACATTCTCTTAGAATGCACAAAAAGAGGTTGGGGGGGGGTCCTCCAACACCAAGAGAAATCACGGGAAACAGTCACTTCAGCATCACTCGGTGACGTGACCCTCTTCTTCGGCCTCCGCTAGGTCACGCCGCCATTCTCCAGCTACCTGTGAAGTCCTAAACGTCAGGTTATCCGCAGCTGCCTCCAGAGACACCAAATAGGACAGCGCGCAAGTGTGTAAGAGCCACGTCCCACGCGGAACTCGCCCGCCAGGCGCGGAGACTCTGCTGAGATCTCGGTACCTGGGGCTCTGTGCTCGGCGGCCCTTGGCGGCTCTGTGGAGACTTGCCACAGCACCACCGGCCTGGGCCAGCGCGAATCCTAATTTACTCTTGCCACCTAGTGTCAGGCGCCTTTTCCTAGGTCGAGATTTCTGAAAACTGCTTCCTACCGCAGGAAGAATGCTCCGAGTGCTGGGAGGGGGGGGGAGGAGAGGGGGGCGGGGAATGGAGGAGTGGTAGGAACCAAGATGCTGGGAAGAAATGAAATATCAGGAATCTTTTCATTATAAAATGGAAGTGGGGCCCAGGCTCCTTTGAATGCCTGTTTAGAAAACTGGAAATCAAAAGTTCCACGCGCAAGGGCTTAAACCTTGGGGTGGAGGGGTGGGGGGAGACTTGCAAGATATCCTTAACAAACCCCCTCAGTAACAAGTATTTGTTAAATTGACGTGGCACAGATTTCTCGATTACCGCGGCAAAGCGGAACTGAAAGGCATCGTAAAGTCCATCAGAATCCTGCCCAAAGCCTCATTCTTTTCCAACTTAATTTATGCCACGCGATTCTGTATTGGGGAAATCAGGCAGAAAGCCCTTTTCTTCTTCTTCTTCTTCTTGTTCCTTCTTTTTCGTCTTCTCTTTATCCATTCTCTCTCTTTCTCTCTCCCTTTCTTTCTCTCTCCCTCCCTCCTTCCGACCCTCCCCTCCCTCCACCCAAGTCTGTTCCTCTCCCCTTCTCTCTTTCAAAGGCTCAGCTAACCAGGAGACTGTTTAACTTCAGTGTTTCTATAGGAGTCTGTTGGAGTCTAACTCCTGCACACCAGTAGCTGGGACAAACAAAGGAGAGACTCGAGGTCCAACTATTCACCCTTTCTTTGCACTTTAATTTTCATTGATTGGGAAGACAAGGGGAACCCTTAGGGACTCAAGCTGAAGGGGGGTGACACGCCTTTAGACGCCATCAGCCCCCTAGCCAGCCATCTGCTCAGAACCAAATGGCGTTTTTTCACTCCCTAACTGCATGTCTCTATACTCTGAGCCCCAAATGCAGACGGGAGCTTAAGTTAGAGTATGTTAAATGGGCTCTCCGCTATTGGTCCTGGCAGCCAACTCCCTCCTCCCCACACACCATAAATCCTCACCTTGCTCATTAAGGAAAAGCAGAAAACTTGCTTTTAAATACTTTTTGATGTCTCAGCAAATTTGCTGTACAAAGTGAGACTCATTAGGGTTTAGAAGGCTCCCGCACATCCGAGTTAGGGAAAGAAGAAGGAATTTGATGCCTGGTGGTGGTGTTTCCTTTGCCTGAGTGGCCCTGAGTGGATGGACCCACCACAGCTTACCCCTACATTTCGTTCGGTCACTTAGGAATAAAAGTGATGCACACAGCCATGACTTTATCAAGTTGAATTTTCCCATTCTCTGCAGTGTGCTTGACCCAATGCCGCTGTGGTCAGCCAATCCCATTCCAAGCCCCCTCCATCCAAAGAAAGGTTCTGTTCTCAAGGTGTGTGTGTTAGATGGTGGCTGGGGGCAGAATGTGGGCACATGGAAGTAAACAATGCCTCCGAGCAGGCTGCAGACGCTAAGCCAGCCTCGGGTTCAGCTTTCTGTGTAAACAAGTCTGGAGGCTTGAGTGGTGGGGTTTTGTGTTTTCTCAGACCAACTGAACACTGTATACCCAACAGAGAGGTTCTCTTATTGCTACGAAGAATCAGAGACCTTGTTCAGAACAAAATAAAAAACTTCCAGGCAGCAAATCTGGTGTAGATCAAACATGCCAGCTTACTTGAGGGTGGCAAAAAAGAAACCTAAAAGCACGTTTATTAATTAGTATCAGGATCACATCGCCCAACAACATACGCTACCCATTCTGCAACACCAGAGCACCTGGCCTGCTTGCTGTGATTTTGAAGACCTGTGGGCCTCTCTGTGTGCATGTAGCTATTAGAGATGCATCTATAGTTATTCCTGGAGGCTTGAACTCTAGACACAGAGGAATACAGGGCTTCTGGACCTGCCTGCCCCTCCTTCTTGGAGTCTCCATTAACAAACCACCGCTGCTGGCTCAGCGTTTATTGTACATGTTACCGTCCATTGCAGTTATACTTGGATGTCTCTAGTTGAAAGTACATTCTGACATAACCGTCCCTTCATCCACACCCAGATAAAGGACAGGTGGCAGGTCTGACTTCTATTTAGATCCTTGAGGCTTTCCTTGGGAGAGGAGGGTAAACTCACACCCGCGAGGCTCCAAGGAGCCAGCGCATTCCGTTCCTGCGGTGTTGGTAGGTGTCAGCAGTAGCCCGCAGGCACTCCAGGCGAGACCTAGAGGTGCCTGACGGGTGCGTGGGAGGGAATAGGAGGGGGCCAAAGAGGAGCCGGATGAGGTCCCTAACTTTCCCTGTGAGGAGGGGTCACTAACGTGTAACCATCTTTTATTTCCTTCTTTTTAAACGGGACAGGAGACCATGGCGAAGAAGCAATACGTGGCTGGTAGGATTTTGGTTTGGATTTGGTTGGTTTATGGGGGGTGGGGAGGAAGGGGGAAGAGCGTAACGAGAGGTCTTAGTCACAGAGCCGCAGGTTTTAAGAACACCGCACACCTTTTCCTGTACGTGGAGACTTGATGGCGCAGGGCCGCAGGTTTGCAAAGGCATGTGCTGATTTGAATGAGAAAGGGTGAGTCGCGTGGCTCAGCTGGCCAGCCCCGGGCGCAGATGATAGATGCGCGGCCGCCCGGCCCTCCGCCCCTCTCCTTCCTGCGCGGCGCCGCAGCGCCTCATCTCCATGACAAAGCGCGTGTGTTTACCTGTGATCCCGGGGCCGCGCCGGCCGTCTTTGTCTGCAGATCAGATTACTGCGGCCAGCTGCTCCGCGGCCCCTCCGCAAGTCTCCCGATTGACGGACTGCGCGGGGCGGGGGCGGTAGGTGCAGGCTATTGTCGCCGCGGGCGAGTTGGTTTTCGGCGTGTTGGGGCAGGGCGCGAGACCTAAGCCGGGGCGAGTGCTCCAGAGGGCTTCCTGGAGGTGGTGGCTCCCCGACGAGGCGCTGGGTTTGGGTGCAAGTCAGGGTGCACAGAGAGTCCAGCCTCAGGGTGGGTCACTCGGGGTGTGCTGGACGCGAGGACGTCGCATTCCCCTGCGGCCCTCGGGCGCCTTCAGCTCCAGATGACATCGCTACAGTCCCTGGCTTCTCGGAGCGGGAGGGTGCTCTTCAACCACCGCCCCTGCGCCTCGAGTAATGGGGTCTCAGGGGTGACGCAGTGGGGTAGGGCCGAGAGTCAGCCCCCTTAAGCGGGAGGGCCCAGACGTCGCTTTGAATGAAGACAGGAGTGACTGTCCCCCACTGGAGTTGGGGGCTAAGGGGACCTTAGTTTTCAGAGCAGACGCTGGGTTTTCTTTTCAGAAAATCCCCGCGGCAAGATCGAAATGTCAGGGACTCTGGTGGTGTCCGGACCTGTACCCCTCTGCACCTCCGAGGAGGCCGAGAAGCCCGTTGCCCTTTTTTACTGAGTGTGTGTGTGACACCGTCACGTGGGAGGAGCGAGGAGTCGTGCCTGAATCATCTGCTCTCCGCTGGGCCTGGACGCAGTTCCCCGGCCACAGTCGCTTCCCGGCTCTGTTTCACTGTGGGCGCAGCTGGCAGGAGCTGATGCGCTTCAGGGAGGGAGGTGCCCCAAATGGCGTCTCGGGGTGACCTTTGGGATCGCTCCTCCTAGAGTGTCACCGGGCACGTGCAGCTCGGTTCCCCTCGCGGGCCCATGGGCAGAGCCTCTAGTGGGGTCCGCGCATTGGCCGGGCCGCCCCCACCGCTCCCACCTCCGCCCCGCCCCCACCGCCCCTTTCTGCGAGCATCTGCCTGGAGAACAGATGTGAGCACCTGCGGGACACGCTGCATATGTTCCATCCCATTCACAGGCGCTCAGACGCGGCACAATGAGCGGCCTTTGTGCGCGCAGAGTCACTGAAGATATTAATCTGTGCTCCCAGAGCACCGGGCTGTTTAATTTTTCACTAGCAATAACATCTGATCTAATCCTTAAATCGGCTCCCAAAAGCCTGCCCCCGCCCCCCCCCTTTTTTTTTCTCCCTCCTTCCCTCTCCCCTCCTCTTCAGAAAAACGTGTGAAGTTATTCAACCTTCCACCTGTTGTCTGCGGAATTGGGCCCGGGTGATTGCTGCTTCTTGCTTCGACTCCGGCAGTGGGCGGGGTGGGGGTGGGGGCGCCAGTGTTGGGGATGCTGTTTGGTCACATGGGCATAGCTAGGTCATGCTTATCATAAGGAAAATAAACACAAGCAAAGCGTGAGTGTGGGTCCCCAAATGTTGTGCAAACATCCAACAACAATTATTAAACAGCTTCCAGAGCAGCCCAGAGTCCCACCCTTTCTGTTTGAGCTCCTTTAAAAATGTACATAAAGTTCCCATTTATCTTTTTGTTTATTAAACTCTAGTGGTTATTATAAACACGGGTCAATAGGCCACACAGCCAAAAGGTAACATAAATCTTTGATGTAAGGCTGATTTTTTTTTAGCAATTTTGTTGCTTGCCTCTTTTATCTTAGCATCTTCCATTCTATTTTGATTTGTTTTGGACCACAATGAGTCCTTTACTGCCATTGTGGGTGTCACAAGGCACATGGACATCAGGGTGTGAATGAAGATAGAGGCAGTTTAAACCAACCACACTCTTTCTTCCCTTTGGTCCATTGTAATATGAATGGGCCTTCTGCATTCTGCTGCTAGGAAACGGCTTTGAAAGCCTTGCTCCAATCCATGGCCTGTAGAGAAAGGGACCCCAATAAACAGGCCAAGTATTGGAGAGAAAAACAGGGGCCAAAAGTAGGCAAGTTTGGGGTTTCTGTTTTTTTCAGTTTCAAATCAACACATTTCTTAGTCCCAGAACATAAGCTATACTTACTTCCTTACTTCTCTGCATCTTCCTTTTGTCTTGTATTATAATGTTAATACCCTTTCCTCCAGCACCTCCCACCAGGAAATACAAGACAGGAACAACTCATGGGTCACCATCACGATGGGTTTACAAAATGAGGTATTTTCTTTTTCTCTCTCTCTCAGGAAAATGAGAGCTGGGGAGGGGCATGTTTATCAATTATCAGCACTAATAACTAATGATTCAGATGGCACACAAAGGGCCTGTACCCTGACCAATACAAAATGATCGGAAAGTCTGGATTTTTTTTATCCCCATAAAGTCATAATTCTATGAGCTTCATTTTTTTGCCACCCAGTGGATATTTTAGGAACAATCACAAACTCTGGTTTTCTTGGCATTGATTGGGACTGTTCTTAAAGCAAGGGATGCAGATGTTTTCAGGGTTAGTCCTCTGCCCCATCCACCTGCAGGGTTTCTGGACTCCCTCACCAATTGGCCATCAAGGTAAGCAGGAGAACCTAACTAGCTCAGAGCCCTCACACTTCACAGGTAGGGAAAGGTTAACCCCACCTGCCCTGAAAGCCTAGGTCCTTAGGGAGAAAGCTGCTCCTCCCACACAGTCTTTTACAGGTCTGCTCTCTGAATCCTAGTGGCAGAGTGGATTCTGAGCTGGGCTCAGGAGACACATGAGGCTTTCTGCTCCACCACCACCAATTCTGCCCCCCACCACCACCAATTCACTGATCACAGGGGTCACAAGTTAATAAGAGTGGGCCTCTGTCATCCTGTAAAGATGTCGCCCCTCCTCTTCCATTTTCTTAGCCAATTTGTATAGGATTAACATTCATTCTTCCTTACTATTTGGTAGAATTCACCAGTGAGACCATCTGGATCTGGAATTTTCTTTGTGGGAGGTTTTTACTTACAAATTCAGTGCTTTTAATAAATATAGGGCTATTCAGATGTCCTTGATCTTTAGTTAGAGTTGATCATTTAAGACTACTTCATTCCATCTAAAGGTGCTCCTAAAATTAGAGCAAATGAGGTAGAAAGAAAAGAATGATGACTAGAAACTGATGAGATAGGAAATAGACAATCTATGAGAAAACGCAATGAAACAGATCAATAAAATGGTCATGGTTCCCATGCCATTGATTGAAATTTTCTAATTTACAAAGATTTCTATCATTGGTTGTATACTTTTCTATTATGGTGGTGATGGTGGTTATGTGCCGTGGAGTCGGTTCCGACTCATAGCGACCCTGTACAGGGTTTCCGAGGCTGTAAATCTTTACGGAAGCAGAAAGCCTCATCTCTCCCACGGAACAGCTGGTAGTTTCGAACTGCTGACCCTGAGGTTAGCAGCCCGATTCATATCCACTACGCTGAGTGCTTACAACTCCAAGTTTCACTGGTACTATTTTAGTTGTTGTTACGTGCTCCTAACGACCCTGTACAAGATTGCCAAGGAGCAGCTGGTGACTTTGAACTGCCAACTTTGTGATTCAAACCAACCTTGCGGTCCTGTGTTTTATCCCACGGCGCCACACCAGGATGCCCATGAGTTTTGGTGTGATGTGCTTTCATTATAATTCCACTCAAAATCTATTTAAAATTCATGTTTCTTAATACCCAAATATTTGGAGATTTGCCAGATATGTTTTTCTGCTATTAGTATCTAATTTAAATTGATTCTAATTTAATCCCAATGTGGTTAAAGGACATATTCCATGTGGTTTTGATTCTGTGAAATGTATTGAGACTTGGTTGGTGGCCAGCATGTGGTTTGCTCGTGAATGGTGCATGTGCTCTTGGAAAGAATGTGTATTCTGCTGCTGCTTGATAAAATATTCTCTATCATTTTTAACTTTCTGATACTTGCTCTATCCATTACTCACAGAGTGTCAAAATCATCAGTGATAATTTCAAACGTTCCTAATTTCTTTGTGGTTCTGTTAGGTTTACATTTCAAAAAGTAAACTTTATTTTGAGAAAATTATAGACCTGCTTGCAGTTGTAACAAACAATTCAAAGAAACCTTGTGTGTATGTCCCTTACCCAGTTTCCCCCAGTGATATCATCCTGCAACACAAAAGCACAGGCAAGATAGTAACATTTTAATAAGTCAAGTTACATAATATCCCCTCACCCCAGGGTCCAGCATGGCATGCTTTTATAGCCACACCCACTTCCCTTATCCCAACTCCCCTCTTTACCCCTGGCATCCACCTATCTTGTTCTCCAGTTCCGTCATTTTTTCATTGCGCTTTGTTGTATAAATGGAATCATACAGTATGTGTCTTTGAGACTGGCTTCTTTCACTCAGCACAATTCTCTGGAGAGTCACTCAGGTTGTTGCAGGTTCAGTCATTCCTTGTCATTGTTTAGTAGTATTACACTGTGTGGCTATGCCACACTTTAACTCTTCACTTACTGAAGGGCATTTAGTGTGCTGCCAGAACATTTGTGTACGGGTTTCAGAGTGGACATAAACCTTCATTTCTCCTGGAAACAAATGTCCAGGGGTGCAACTGCCAGTTCATCTTGGTTTTTGAAGCCACTGCCCATCTGTTCTCCTTAGTGATGGTACCATTTTATACCCCCACAACAATGCATGCGTGATCAGAAGCTAGTGAGCTAGCATTTGCTTCTATCACTGTTTTGTTAGCCATTTTGATAGATATGCAGTGGGATCTCATTGTGGTTTTAATTTGCATTTTTCTGGTGTAGCACTCTAGGATAAGCACTGAACTGCTAACCTCAAGGTCAGTAGTTCAAACCCACTAGCTGTACAGGGTCACCACAAGTCGGAACTGACTCCACAGCTGCTGGTCTGGTTGTTTTATTTTGTGTTGGTTTGGTTTGATTTGCTATGACTTCTTTGGTGTCTGAGTGGTCTGACCATTCTGTAAGGTCTCTTTACTCTGATTGCTAGTGATTTGAGCAGTCCCCATCCCTGAATAGGTTCTGGACGCTCTGTGGCTTCCAGCTCGTCCTGTGGAGCTTCATTTTCAAACGTAGAGATGACGGGTCAGCAAAATGGCAGGCTTGGCTTGGTTTCCCTTCCTGTGCTCTGGTTCTGGAATGGACTCTTGGCAAAAAGTCATTCAGGTCACTTCGTCTATTTCCCTTCACTCAGGAATCTCAACCCTTCCCTTCTTGTTGTCTACTTTCTGAAAAGTGTTGTTTCATTTATTAATTGTCTCATTTCCTAGTTATCAAAAGGGAAAGGACAAGTTCTATAGAAATTATTCCTTCATGTTAGAAGCTGAAATATCCTGTAAATTATATTCTAAATCGTTGTAAGACCTAGGATGCTTTCGGCTGCAAGGTAACAGAAAACCCGACTCAGTGCCCGTAACTGTAAGGAAAAGACACTCCCACAAATGGAGGCAGAGGCCCAACCAAGCCACCAAGGCCCACAGTCCTCCCTGTCTTTCTAGCCTGGTTTTCTCCACATGTTGCCTTTGAACACTTCTCCCTCACCTGATGTCCAGAAGCTGCAGACAGACGTAGCAATGCTGGCAGAAAACAAGAGCAACTTCCTGCCTATAGATAGACCAGTTGGCGATAGCTTTCAGTAATGTCTCATGTGTGCCTACATACGGAGATTGGAGTGTTTTTAAGCCTCGGACGTTTCCCCTTTTTCACAGTTTCTGCATGGTGAAGCGTGACCCAAACAAAATCTAGGGCTCACATGATTGTTGAATGAAAAGAAATCCAGTTAGACAACCAAATAAAATTAAAACTAATTCCAAAGGAACTCTGAAGTCTATTTAAAAGGACCAATTTATTTCCAAGAGAAACCTGTCTAATATCCGTCTCTTTCCCTTGTTCATCTCGTTCTCCATATTTAACCCCAACAGCATTAGTAATAACAGCAGAAGAAAATCTTTCCTTTAGAACTTAGAAAAATTGAATTCTTAGTCACCACTGTGCACACTCACTGCTACAAAGTACAAGATACTTAACCACTTTTAAATTTTTAAAATAAATATTTTTCTTTTGTCAAAATAATGAGTAGGCTTTGAAAACTTCACAGAAAAAATATAATGAAAAGATAATAGAATTATTCCATGAACTTTTTGAAGCCCCTCACATATTTACAGATTTAAAAAAATAAATAGTATTTCTAAATGCACAACTCTAACTAGCAGCTGGCTAAAGCACACCTTCCCACTCCTAATTTTGAAATTTGCATTCTTATTTTGAAAGAAAAAGTTTCTAACATGATGTCTTAATTTCTAGCCTTGTGTATTGTCTGTAGATGTCCTGACTGGAAGATAGGATGTAGCTCTTTCACCCTCATTCTGTAGGCACACAACCACTTATAAACACGTCTACAGTGCTGATTGTTCCATGGACCCCTTACGAATATCCCTGAAGATAGGAAAAGACTCAAACATGCCAGATGTTCTCTTTGTTCCTTCTTGGTGGTCTCTCTCCTGGAAGAGAGGTCCTTTTCTCCTGTCTGTGCGGGTTCCTAGCACTTGCCCTGGGGCGTATTTTCTTCTCATCCCCAGGGTGGAGAACCCTGCTTTCAGAGTACTATAGGGTCCTCTTTCATGACTTCTTAGAATTTTGGTGAAAAATATCCTACAGTATCTTTCAGAGAGAAGGTGTTTGGTAGATGATCTTTGTGAGATTGTGTATATCTGAAAAGATTTGAATTCTACTCTCAAACTTGACTAACTTTTTCTTTGAGAATCAAATTCCATATTGGCATTACTTAGAAAAGTTAATGCTCTGTGTACTCCAGCTTCATGGTATGATATTGAGACCTTCTATGCTCTTCTGATGTTTAATCCCTTAAATGTAATCCTTTCTGTCCGTTTCTGGCAATTTTTAATATCTTCTCTGCATCTCTGGTAGAATTTCATGATGATACGTCTTAGTGTTTTAGATATGTTGTGGTGGCCACTTGCTGGGTTCTTTGAACATGGAAACATGTCTTTTGGATCTGGGAATTGGTCTTGTATTATTTCTTTAGCAGTTTCCCCTCTTCAGTCCCTCAGTTCTCTAGCCCACTTTTTTGGCTATTCCTGTTAGTCAAATGCTAGGCCTCGGAATCTTCTAATGTTCTTGCTTTCATCTATCTCTTTCTCTTTTTGTTTCATCTGAGAGGTATCAAGCTTTTAAATTAGTTTTTCTATTTTCAGTTATTGCATTTTTTAAATTTCAAGAACTCTAACATATCTTTCTTACCTTCTTTCATGGATATCATGTTATCTTCAGAAACTACACAAAATAAACACTTTATAATGGTTTTTGTTTTCTTTCTTCCTATTACCTTGATTTATTTTTTCCTGCCTGAGTCCCTCAAATATTTGTTGGTCCTTGGTTATCTTTGTATTGTTATAAGTGAAACAACAATGCTTATTGGAAATTCTATGGGGACAGTGAAACATGCCCGCAGTGGGAGTTCCTGCAAGGTCACTTCTTGCCACTGGGAGAGATTCCCCAAGTGCTATCGCTCAGCTGGCTCTTCTCTTAGACCAGTCAAATGGACCAGACAGGGACCCTGCCTTCTCCAGCTGAGGTTGGTGTATGGTGGAGGGTAAAGGGGACTGGGGACTCCCTGTCACTACCTAAATCCTCACTCACTTCCCTTACGGGGCCCCGTTCACTCTCGGGCATACTCAGTCTGACCATGTCCACAGCCTGTCCCGTTCAAGTCTTCAGAGAACTTTGTAGGTTTTTCCTCCAAGACTCTTAGCCTGTTTTCTATTTCCTCTGTCCCCCAACCCCCTAGCTTTTCTCCCCTACCCTCCTACCAAAGGCAGTAGTGGTCCAATGGTAGGCGTCTCACCTGCCATGTGGGAGACCTAGGTTCAATTCCCATCCAATGATGCACAACCACCGTCTGTCTGCAAGTGGAAGCATGTGTGTTGCTATGACCCTGAATAGGTTTCAGCAGAGCTTCCAGACTAACAAGGACTAGGAAGGAGGACCGAGTGATCTGCTTCCAAACATCAGCCGATAAAAACTCTGTGTATGACTCACAACAGTCCAATCAATCTCCAAGCCACCACGGGGATGGTGCAGGACCGGGCAGTGTTCCATGCATTTGTTCATGGGGTCACCATAAGTTGAGGCCAACTTGAGAGCAGTGCAGAACAACAGCAGCCCTCCCTGCCTCCCACAAAACCTGTGTGTTCAGGAGTACCTCTTGCCTCAACGTTCCGAAATTGTCAAAATTCTGCTACAGAATTAATGGCATCTTGGGGGGTGGGGGGTGCAGCAATTAGGCCTCAGCTGCCTTTCACTGCTCCCTTGGCTCCTGCTCACTTCCTGTTTCCCAAATCCAAAATGTCTCTTCTTCAGGTACTGTTCTGTCCTCACTGCCTCCTGACCTTGTAGGTTTGTGCTCAGTGCATGGGTTTTGAATTTATACTCTCATGCGACTTGATTTTAGGGAGGGTGGAGGTAAATTTTTGTGCTCAATCAATCTCTGAATCTCTAAAGGGGAGAGGTAGAATTCATCACTGAAACCTCTACGTGAACACTGTAACCCAGTGTCTGGCAGGGGACATGTTCTCAGTCTGCGCCAGCCACTATTCTGTCTCCTTAACCTCACCTGTCACCACACCCATTATTTTGGGTTTTGTTTTGTTTTA
>NW_006408879.1:2003253-2004119 GCF_000296735.1 Chrysochloris asiatica
TTGAAATTACCTGAAAAAGAATTCAGGAGAATGATACTGAGGTGTATCCAAATGCTCCACAGAAAGGTTAAGGAAAATAAGGAAGAAGTCAGAAAAATGTTACAGGAACATTCAAACAAAATAGATAAATCATTGGCGACAGCACAAAACCTGAAAAAAGAGGTCAAGATGATCAGTACGAAAATATCAGAAATGGACAACATTGCAAAGTATGAGTATTCTGGAACACTTAATTGTGCTCATGAGGAATCTGTACATGGATGAAGAGGCAGTTGTTCAAGCAGAGAACACCAGAAAGATGTTTACCTGTGCTTTGTTGACTATGCAAAAACCTTTAAATTGTGTAGATAATGACAAGCTATAATGAAAAGCTATGGACAACATTGCAAAGAATGAGTATTCTGGAACACTTAATTTAGATCACGAAGAACATATCCATAGACCAAGAGGCAGCTGGTGAAACAGAACAAGTGAACACCAAATGGTATATAATTAGGAAAAGTGTGTGCCAGTGTTGTATTCTTTCACCATATTCAATCTGTATGCTGAGAAAATAATCCAGGAAGCTTGATTATATGAAGAAAAATGGGGCATCAGGATTGGAGGAAGACTCATTAACACCTTGCAATATGCAGATGATACAACCTTGGCTTGCTGAAAGTGTAGCGGACTTAAAATATTTACTAATGAAGATCAAAGACTACAGCCTTTGGTATGGGTTGCATCTCAGTGTAAAAAGAAACAAAATTCCTCACCACTGGACCAATAAACAACATCAATGTAAATGGAGTAAAGATTGAAGTTGTCAAACACTTCATTTTGCTTGGATCAACCATCAACACTCATGGAAGCAGCAGTTAAGAAAT
>NW_006408879.1:2004751-2008510 GCF_000296735.1 Chrysochloris asiatica
GTGTTAGGACACAAAGCAATCCTCCATAAATTCACAACCATCAAAATTCTACAGAGCATCTTCTCAGACCACAATACTATCAAATTAGAAATCAACAATAGGAAGTCAAATACATGGAAACAGAATAACACCCTGCTTAAAAGTTACTTGTTAGTAGAACAAATAAAAGGTGAAAATTTTAAATTCCTAGAAACAAATGAGAATGAAAACACAACATACCAAAACCTTTGTGATACAGCAAAAGCAATGCTGCAAGGATAATTTATCACAATAAATGCACACATCCAAAAAGAAGAAAACCAAAATCAACACGTTAACACAACATCTCCAACAATTATAAAAAGATCAGCATAGGAAACCTACAGTCACTGGAAGAAAAGAAATAATAAACATTAGAGCAGAAATACATGAGCTGGAAAACAGAAAAACAAGACAAGAAGCTGGTTCTTTGATAGAATTAATAAAATTGGCAAACCATTGGTAAATCTAATTAAAGAAAAGAGGGAGAAGACACAACACACATAAGAAACCACATGGGTGACATCACAAAAGAACCAATGGAAATAGAAAGTATAAAAGCCGAATACTATGAGGAGATATACTCCAACAAATTTGAAAATCTAGAGGAAATGGATACATTTTTAGATAAATACAGCCTACCATAACATATAAAGAGTGAAATAGAAAACTTCAACAGACCTATAAAAATAAGAAGAAATTGATCAGGTCATCAAAAAACTCCCAACCAAAAAAAGTCCAGGCACAGATAACATCACTTGTGAATTTTATGAAACATTACAAGAAGAGCTGTCACCAGTTTCACTCAAAGTATTCCATAATATAGAAAAGGATGGAAAACATGCTAATACATTGTATGAAGCAAGTATAATCCTCATGCCAAAACCAGGGAGGGCCATAACTAAAAAAGAAGATTATAGACCATTATCCCTCATGAACATAGATGCAAAAATTCTTGACAAAATCCTAATCAATAGAATTCAACAACATATCAAAAAACAACAACAACAAAAAAAAACAACACATCATTACCAAGCGGGATTCTTACCAGGTATGCAAGAATGGTTCAATATTATAAAAACAATCAACGTAATTCACAATATAAATTTCAAAAAGGAAAAGACCTACATGATCATATTGATTGAGGCAGAAAAGGCATTTGACAAAATCCAGGACTCATTCCTGATAAAACACTCAACAAAGGAATTGAAGGGAAATTCCTCGACATAATTGTGTTATTGTTGTGTGCCGTGGAGTCAGTTCCGACTCATAGCGACCCTGCACAGGGTTTCCGAGGTTGTTAATCTTTACAGGAGCAGAACGCCTCATCTTTCTCCTGCGGAGCTGCTGGTAGTTTTGAACGGCTGACCTTGTGGTTCGCAGCCCGATTTGTAACCACTACGCTGCCAGTGCTTCTTCTCGACATAATTAAGAGCATACATACAAAACCAACAGCCAATATCACTCTCAACAGAGAGAAACTGAAAGCATTCATTTTGCGAACAGGAACCAGACAAGGATGCCCTTAATCACCACTCCTACTCAATATTGTGTTGCAAGTCTTAGCCAGAGCTATAAGGCAAGAAAGGGAAATTAAATGTATTCAAATTGGCAAAGAATAAGTAAAACACTCTATTTGCAGATGATATTATCCAATGATTGTCTAGGTACAGTATAAAAAATTATTGGAAGGTTCAGCAAAACAGGCAGGGTACAAGGTCAGCGTACAAAATCAGTTGGATTTTTCTGTATTAATAAAGACAGTTCTGAAAAGGAAATTAGGAAAACAATACAATAGTTACCCAAATGATGAAATATTTAGGAATACATCTAACCAGAGAAAGAAAGACCTATACAAAGAAAACTACAAAACACTACTACAAGAAACCAAAAGAGATTAACTAAAATGGAAGACCGTCAAGAAAAAAGAGCATGAGTGGAGTTTGGGATCCTAACCAGTAAAGCGGTGACAGCAGAGACGGAAACAAAGGCAATGGCATCCAGAGACATCGATGCTGAGGACTCTAGGGCCATGGAATGAGAAAGGTTGTGTGCCTGCAGGCAGGAAGCTGGCTTGTGAAATGTGCTTTTTGAATTTTTTTTTTCCCCCCACAGAGGATCTGATCTATTTATTTATTCATCCATTTGTTTTTTCTCTGTTCAAAAATTTTTTTAACTTTTTATTGTGAATTAAGTGAAGATTTACAGAGCAGATCATCCATTTTACATTCAACAAATCATAAACTTTGTTTCATTTCAATGACTTCAATCCCCTCCATGTAACATGAGTCATCCTACTTGCTCCCTGTTATTTGTATTTCATTCCACCCTCCTCGCCAAGCCTTCTGAATTTTTGTCTTTAGGTAAATGATGCCCTTTTATTCTTGAATGGTTCATCATTCCATGGTGAGACTACCTTACTAGTGTTATTGTTCCCCTTATATACCTATCTACCTCTTCCAGAGGTTCAAGCTGGATTCAGAAGAAGACGTGAAACAAGGAATATCATTGTTGATGTCCGATGGATCTTGGCTGAAAGTAGAGAATTCTAGGAAGACGTTTACCTATGCTTTATTGACTACACAAAATTGTGTGGATCATGACAAGCTATGGACACCATTGTGAAGAATGAGTATTCCAGAACACCTAACAACAACAACAACAACAAAGCAAATACCTGCACTCCTGCCATAGCACTGTAGGATCAGCACTAGACTTCGAACCACAAGATTGGCAGTTCAAGCCCACCAGCTGCTCCTCAAAAACTCTACACAGGGTTGTTATGAGTCAGAAAGCACTTAACAACAATAGGCAAATACCTGAAGGAGGGACTGCCCCACCCTAAGCTGGCTAGGGAACCCATTTTCAAAGGCACTCTCCCTGAGAGAAAAGCTGTCTTTCCCAGCTTGATCATGGTCACTGTTTCATGGAATTGTGCCTTGGTCACTCTGGCGGTTCAGCTGTCAGAAGTGCTTGAAGTACTCAAGATTACATGGGAATTGATGTCATGGTTCAAGATGGCTTCTAGACTGCAGGCACAGCCTCCCTCTAGATTTCAGGTTCTAATGCAGAGGGCATGTAGATCTTGTGAATAATGTTAAAGCTCTGTGAAATGTTCATTACATACTATCCTCACCACCGTCACCGTCGCCATTTTAGTTGATCCCTCTAAGTAGGACCCTCAAAATGGAAAAGCTGTAGGTCCTCTGGACGGTTGTTATTGTTGAGTTAGTTCCGACCCATAGCGACCCTGTATAGGGTTTCCAAGGAGCAGCTGGTAAACTTGAACCACCGATCTTGTAGTTCAAACTGATTTTGCAGTCCAGCACATTAACCCACCACACCACACCAGGACTTCCCTCTGGGTGGGTAGGAATGAGAATTAATGAACGAACAGCATGGGAAAGATAGACTTGATGAAGGCTATTTCTAACTTAAACAAGGGAACACCTAGACACCAAAATAACTCTAGTGGGAACCTTTTCTCTAAACCCAAGCCCTGAAATAAATTGCAACTGTATATAGATACACAGGTTCAGGAGTGGGTCCAGATTTTACCTTAGGTTCTTGCAGGGATCCATGAATGCACGTGCTAGGTTACCCCCAATGTAGTCTTTAATAAAGATGGTCAGAATCCCCAAATCAGCACCTGTGACACTGAACAATAGTTAGCTTTTTCAAGCATATCTCACTTCAGAGTCTGGCCTTTATGACTGATTTAGGGTATAGTCTCTTTATATA
>NW_006408879.1:2010405-2027142 GCF_000296735.1 Chrysochloris asiatica
CCTCCTCCTTCTTGTGTATTGCCCCCCTCCCTAGCACCCAAACTATCCTGTGTCTATTCCCTACCCTGTGCTCCACCTTTCCCTTCCTCCCCTCACCCTACCCTCCACATTCCAGTAACCACAAAAGAATCCTCCCCTTACTTCAGTATGGGTTCTTTTTCTTAGTCTTTTACAGTGGTGGTCTATGCAGTGTTTCTCCTTTTGTGACTGACTATGGAGCTCTGGTAGCGTAGTGGTTACCAACCGGGCTGCGAACCATAAGGTCATCAGTTCGAAACTACCAGCTGTTCCGTAGGAGAAGGAGGAGGCTTTCTGCTCCCGTAAAGATTTACAGCCTTGGAAATCCTATACAGGGTTGCTATGATTGGTTATGAATCGGTCTGAGAACCGCAAGGTCAGCAGTTCAAAACTACCAGATGTTCCGCCGGAGAAAGTAGAGGCGTTCTGCTTCCATAAAGATTTACAGCCTCAGAAACCCTGTACAGGGTCACTATGAGTAGTAATCGACTCCACGGCACATAACAACAACAAAAATTTCACTCAACATAATGTCCTCAAGGTTCATCCATGTTATGTGGTGGCTTGAAGGTTCCTTGTTGTTCTTCAAGGTAGCATAATATTCCATTGTGTGTATGTACCACAGTTTGTTTATCCATTCTTTAGTTGATGGACACTTAGGCTGTCTCCATCATTTTGCTATTGTAAACAGTGCTGCTATGAACATTGGTGTGCATATATCTATTTGTGTTATGGCCTGTATTTTTTGTGGGTAAATACCAAGTAGAGGAATTGCTGGATCATAAGGTATTTCTATTTCCAACCTTCTGAGGAAGCACCATATTGCTTTCCAGAGAGTCTGGACCATTTTTCAATCCCACCAGCAATGCAGGAGTGTCCCAGGCTCTCCACACCCTCGCCAGCTCTTATTGTCCTCTACTTTTTTGATCTTTGCTGTTATTGCTGGTGTGAATTGATATTGTTGTTTTGATTTACAGCGTAGTGGTTACGAATCAGGCTGCAAAATGCAAGGTTAGCAGTTCAAAACTACCAGTTGTTCTGCAGGAGAAAGATGAGGCTTTCTGCTCCTGTAGAGATTTATGGCCTCAGAAACCCTGTACAGGGTCGCTATGAGTCGATTCCGACTCCACGGTACAGAACCACCACCACCACCAATGGCTAGTGCTGGTGTGGCGCTGTGGGTTAATGCACTAGACTGCAAAGCCATTTAAACTGCAAGGTCGGCGGTTCAAGCTCACCAGCTGCTCCTTGGAAACCTTATATAGGGTCGCTATGGGTCGGAATCGACTTGATGGCACTTGACAACAACAATGGCTAGTGATTGTGAACATTTCTTCATATGTTTGTTGGTTGCCTGGATCTCCTCCTTGGTGAAGTGTCTGTTCATGTTCTGTGCCCATTTTTAAATTGGTTTATTTGTCTTTTTCTTGTAGAGGTGTTGTAGTTTTGTATATATTTTAGAAATTAGTCCCTTGTCTGCTGTGTCATTGCAAAAGATTTTTTCCCATTCTGTGGGTTCCTTTTTGACTCTTCTGGTGAAGTCATTTGATGAACATAAGTTTTTAATTTTTAGTATGTTCCAATCATCTATTTTGTCTATTTTTGTTTGTGTAGTTTTCAAAATGTTTGGTAGTCTGTGTATTCCTTGAATTAGTGCCCTCACATTTGTCCCAATTTTTTCATTGATGGCCTTCATGGCACATCAAAAAAATAATAAGATAAAGGGTATAGCCCTGTAAACGATCACTCAATTCAAAGTACAGTGTAGAGCATTGTCTTTGTGGACTAGGCTATGCCAATTGACCATGGTGTCCTCAGAGACTTTTGTCCTGAGCCCCCAGGCTTAGCAACTTGTTTCCTTTGGGTGTTTGGTAAGGTCTGGGAAGTTTTCACCAGCTTTCCCATTGTCACCAAAAAAGAAGAAGATTCCTAACGAGATGGGTTGGCACAGTGGCAGCAGCAGCGATAGGCTCAGGTGTAGCAACGAATATGAGCTTGGACAGGATGTTGTGTTGGACATAGGGTTACTATGAGTCAGTACTGACTCAGCGGGACCTAGAAACAAAGTAACAACAAAATGCTACACCACATTCATAGGTGTGTTTGCAGCAAAGGTAAATAACCCTGTACATATATCCTCTATCAAACCCTTATCTATTTGTGGGCATACTGCCTCTTTCCTTCCCTCCCTCATTCAGCCTCATGTTAAGCAATTTGATATTAATTATTCAAGTTTGTCAATATTTGCTTAAAAAACATATTAGATTGGTTTCCAGTTTATTCTTATGATGTCACTTGGCTATCAAAATGTTCTCTTGGTTTCTTGGTTGTAGAAAAGAGGGTACAGCTAGAAGAACAGGAATTGTGTGTACTCTGGAGATTATTTTATCTTTCAGTCCAAAGGTATGTCCTGAATATGAACTTGACCCATCTTAAAGTAATTCCAGAAATAAGGCTGAGACCGTGGCCTAGAGACCAACTCCCTAACCATGGCTGTGGTCGAGGGATGCTTGTTTGTCCATCGAGTTTTATCTGCTGCACTTCCTCAGGCATATATCACATTCTAGTCATGCTAAATGAGTGCAGAGTCCCTAGATATCCTCTTACAGCCCGTTCAGGATTAGTAACCCCGCCCGTAAGAGAACTTGCACTCAGAGTCGTGTATAATAATGACAGCTGTTATAACAGCAGTATTATTACTACTCTTATGAGTCCTGGTGTGGCACTGTGGGTTCATGTACTGGACTGCAACTTTGGTTTGAACCACAAGGTCGGTGGTTCAAGCTCACCAGTCATTCTTCAGACATCTTATACAGGGTTGCTATGAGTCGGAACTGACTTGATGGCACTTAACAACAACAACAACAACAATTACTGCTTTTAATAGTCCGCCACCCATCTGCCTGTGTATTATATCGGTACTTGTGGTAATGTGATTTTTTTTTTTTAAGTTTTTATTGTGACTTGAGTGATAGTTTACATGGGAGAATATCAGTTTTACAATCATCCTATCATATTTCATTGCATTGCAATGATTATAATCCCCTCTATGCATCATCATTCAACAGCATTTACTTCTATTCTGTCTGGGTTTCTTTGGGGGGTGGGGGTGAGGGAGGTACACAAAACCACTCAGGAATATATAATCATTTAAACAACCAAAGGGCACATTCTGCACGTCTGCCTTCTGGCCACCAGCTCTCAGTCCCTCTCTTTCCCTGAATCTAGAGTCCTCAGCTGCTCCCTCTCCCCATGTCCTCATTTCTGCCTCCATCTCTGGTATCGCTGCTTCTCTGGATAAGGTCCCAAATTCTACTTGTGCTTTTCTCTCTTGATGGTCCTAGGGTCCTCTATCCCTCGACTGTAAGATTAACTACTCCCCCTTTATGTTACAAAACTTCTACCTTTACAGTTGTGACAGTCGCAATTAGTCATGATAACAATTACTCACTATTGAATCATAAGAATCTTATCCCCATCTCCTTTCACCAGACCTATCTAGACAAGATGAAAACTATCCAGTGGGGATTCTACCTTCCCCCACATACTCTGAAACTAAACTCCCTCTCGAAAACTTGTAAGTCAGTCAGTAATGTGAATTTGTTTTATATGACTTTTCTATATAAAGTCTTCTTAACTCCCTTCAAATAAATGGGTGGGACCATGCAAATAGGGTATGCAGGGCTCTAACATGGGGATTGGTTAGTTTTGCCATTTCACTAGGTTAAAAGAACCATCTCAGAAGCAAGAACAGATGAGTGATCTGGGAACATCAAGGAAGAAGAGCCCAAGTGGAGTGTAAGATCCCTGCCTGGAAAAGTTCCAACAGCAGTTTGGGACTTCCTGGGTCTGTGGCTGAGTTAGGTTGAGTGCCTATGGATGCTGGCTTGCAGAATGCCCTTTGGGTGTTGGCAGACTGGCTAAAGGAGAACACTTGTCCTAGCAGGGCAGAGGCCAAGAGGCCACGTGGCTTGAGAGATGGAAGACAAGAAAGAGGCATACCTGCAGTATGGCTGAAGAACTGCTGTATCCTGAGTTGGTTTTGATCCTGAACTGTACCCTAGTCACTTCATTAATAAACCCCTATTCATGAGTATTGTCTATGAGTTCTATATGACGATTGTAACAGATTATTGAACCTAGATGTGAACCAGAGAATGTTGTAAGAGGGATAGTTGTTATCAGGGGAGGGCTAAGAAGGTTGAAAGTGGAGGCATGCCTGAACTCTGCCTTATAGGAATCAGCGTTGGACTGATTTTGAGTTTGATTCTCCTTCCCCCTTATGAAGCCAGAGGAAATCAGACATGGTATCCCTACCATTTTTGTAATGCTGGGAGCTATACCACTGGTGTTTCAAATACTATACCAACAGGGTCCCCGATGGTGATAAGGATTCAATGGAGCTTCCAGACTAAGACTAGGAAGAAAGGGCTGGTGGTCTACTTGAGAAAATCAGAGACAGTGTTAGAAAATGAGTTGCCTTAGTTGGAAGGCACTCGACATCCAACCTTGTAGGTAGTTTGTTGGCCACAACAATGGACCAACCATTGTGAAGGTCACACAGGGCCAGGTAATGCTCCATTCTGCTGTACCTGCTGGTCTTGGGGCAGCGTGGACTAAATGGCATCTAACAAGAGCAATTGTAATAGTAGTAGTAATGGAAGATGACTAATATTTATGGATAACGTTATGAAGAAGGAGAATTCCAGAGCACTTAATTGTGCTCATGAGGAATCTGTACATAGACCAAGAGCAGTTGTTAGAAGAGAACAAGGGAACACTGAATGGTTTGAAATCAGAAAAGGTATGTGCCAGGGTGGTATCCTCTCAGCATACTTAGTCAATCTGTTGCTGAGCATATAATGTGAAAAGCTGGACTATATGAAGAAGGGTGTGGTATCAAGAATGAGGAAGCTCACTAACAAACTGCGATATGGAGATGACATACTGCCTGCTGAAAGCAAAGAGGACTTGAAATACTTACTCAAACATCAAAGACTACAGCTTTCAATGGACTGAACATTTACGTAAAGAAAATGGAAATCCTCGTGAACAGACCAGTAAATAACATCATAATAAATGGAGAAAAGATCGAAGCCATCAAAGATTTCACTTTGCTTGGGTTCACAACCAATTAATTCAAGCGGCAGTCAAGAAATCAAAAGGTGTATTGCATTAAGCAAATCTGCTGCAAAAGACCTCTTTAAAGTGTTGAAGAGCCAAGTTGTCAGTTTGAGGACTAAGGTGCACGTGACCCAAGCCATGGTATTTTCAACAGCAACAGCCTCATATGCATGTGAAAGGTGGACAGTGAATAAGGAAGACCAAAGAAGAATTGATTATTTTAGTTATGGTGTTGGTGAAGAATATTGAAAATAGCTTCAACTGCCAGAAAAAAATTTGTCTTTGAAATACAGCCAGAACGCCCCTTAGAAGAGAAGATGGGGACTTTGTCTTTCATACTTTGGACATATTATCAAGAGGGACCAGTCCCTGGAAAAGGACATCATGCTTAGTAGAGGGGCAGCAAAAAAGAGGAAGACCCCCAAGGAAATGGATTGACACAGTGGCAGCAACAATGACTGAAGCATAACAACTCTGAGGATGGTGCAGGAATGGGCAGGGTTTTGTTCTGTTGTACGTCGGGTCCCTATGAGTTGGAGCCAATACCAACTGGTAGGCACCTAATACCAACAACATGGGTCAACTATCAGAAGCCCTGGCTGTGTGGTGGTTAGTCACTTAGTTGCTAAACAAAGGTTGATGTTTGGAACCCCCCTGCTGCTCTGTGGAAGAAGTTGCTGAGCTGGAAACTGAGCAGTCTGAAGCAAGGGAAAACCGAATGGTTTAAAATTAGGAAAGGTATGCACCAGGGCTGTATTATTTCACCATACTTATTCAATCTGTATGCTGACCAATAGTTCAAGAAGCTGTATTATATGAAGAAGAATGTGGCATCAGAATTGGAGGAAGACTTGTTAACAATCTACCATAAGCAGATGATACAACCTTGCTTGCTAAAAGGGAAGAGGACTTTAAATACTTAAATACTTAAAATACTTACTGATGACTATCAAAGACCTTTAGTATGGGTTGCAGCAAAATGTAAAAAAAAAAAAAAAAAAAAATCCTTACCACTGGGGCAATAAATAACATCAAGATAAATGGGGGAAAGATTGAAGTTGTCAAAGACTTCATTTTGCTCAGATTAACTATCAACACTTGGAAGCAGCTGTCAAGAAATCAAACAATGTATTGCATTAGGCAATTCTGATGCAAAAGACCTCTTTAAAGTGTCCAAGAACAAAAATGTCAGTTTGAGGACTAAGATGTGTCCGACCCAAGCCATGATATTTTCAGTAACCTCATATACATGTGAAAGTTGAGCAGCAAATAAAAAAGATCCCAAAAGAACTGATGCATTTGAGTTATGGTGTTAGAGGATAACATTGAAAGTATCATGGACTTGGAAATGAACAAACAGATCTGTGTTGGAAGAAGTACAGCCCAAAGGTTTCTCAGAAGCCAGGATGGTCAGACTTTATCACTCATACTTCAGACGTTTGTGAGGTTGGCGGACCTCACAGTGTTTCTTTATGTTATGCATAAGGTCGCTATGGTGGGTACTGACTCCATGGCATCTAACAACAACAACAACAAAGATTAAGTTTTTGTAAGTCCTGTCAAATTGGATAGTTTCCAAGGAGTTGCTGGTGGGCTTGAAATGCCAACCTTGCAGTTAGTAGTCCAGTGTTTATCCAACAGTTACCTCCTTAGAGATTACAGCCAAGCAGACCCTATAATCTTCTTATTCTACTATGTCACATGGGGTTGCTCTGAGTGTTAATCAAGTTGATGTTGTTTTGTTAGGTGCCACTGAGTTGGTTCCTATTCACAGTGACCCTGTCTATGCACAACAGAAAAAAACACTGCCCTGTCGGTCCGGCACCATCCTCACAATAGAAGTGATGTTTGAGCCCTTTGTTGCTGCCACTGTGTCAATCCATCTTGTTGGGAGTCTTTCTCCTTTTCGCTGACCCTTCACTTTCCCTATCATAATGTCCTTTTCTAGGGACTGGTCTCTCCTGATAGTATGTCCGAAGTATACAAGGGAAAGTCTCATCATCTTAACTTCTAAGGAGCATTCTGGCAGTACTGCCAACACAGATTTGTTTGTACTTCTGGAAGTCCAGATTCTTCTCCAAAATCAAAACAATCAACTTGATAATAACGCTTAAAAAAAAAAAAAAGCTTTAGTATTGTTTTTTAAAATTGGCAAGCCACTCTGCATCACATGAAACCCACGTTCCGCCATCCCGTTTCCCCATTTTCATTTCCACTGCTCCTCCATAAGCTTCACAGTGCGTTCGGCTGGTCTTAAACTATTCAGTTAGCCAGTTCCGGTTAGAACAAGTTTGCTATTCATGAGTATGTCTGCGGGTGGTCAAGAGGAATTCTTTTGCAAAACTGTGGTATCCCATCCATTCATTCCAAACTTCTGCCTCTGAGAACAGCAAGGTTGCTGGGGCAACCACACCAGCGCGCCTGCGCACATCAAGTCTCCTGCACCTCTTAGGCCCTCCCGCGAGTGCGCATTGTAGTCCTCTAGCGCTTCCAGTCCCTCCAGCGCCTGCGCGAGTCGCGGCGGCCCGAGCGGAAGCGGAAGTGTGCGGGCGTTGGCCCAGGCGGCAGCTGTGGCGGCTGAGAAGGCGCGCGGGTCGGGTCTGTGACTGCGTTTCTAGGTAGGGCCGGTCGAGCGGACCTTCCTGGGATTGCCTCCGCGCGGCCTTCCCCACTGCAGATGGATGGCAGTCACCTCTAGTGGGAGCCGCTCACCTGGCGCAGAGTTGGCGCTCCGTGTGCGCCATTCGCGCTCATCCCCAGCCCAGGTCCCTCCCCGCCCCCCGCACCTGGGACGCCATGTCTCCCCCCAGGCCCCCGTTCAGTGTCACCCACGTGGTCACACCTGTCAGGCGGTGTGACTTGTGGGGTCGTCCTCAGAGTGGACCCTGTGGCCTCTGCTCGTGCATCTCAGAACTGAGTGTGTCTCAGGTCCACTGAACTGTCCTGGATCGGCCCAGCACCTGACCAGTTCTGGGTTACAGAGGTGCCAGACCAGCTGTCCAGGCCCTTGGGGTCGTCTGGGAGAGCCAGGTGTCCCCAGAGGTGGGGCGTGGGCTGCATTTTGAGTAGGTCGGAGGTGGGAGCTGGGGATGACAAGATGCCCCTAAAGAACTTGGAGCAGGGAGGTGACAGGTGTGATTTTGGATTGAAAAGGGAGTCTGGCAGGTGTGGGCCCTCCTCAGTCCCCTGGGCAGAATTGCCCAGCTGGGAATCTGAACCCACAGTGCCCAGGTGCCCAGGGCTGTGCGGTGAGCACTTGAGTAGGTTCAGAGAGTGAGAAACAGAAATGGGCAGGGGTGGTGTGCCCTCCTCACCTTTCCCTCCCAGCGGGTCCTCTGTCCTGACTTGTGTCGTGTGTGACCCTTCTGTTCCCTCGTCTGTGTTTCCACATCTCTGCTCTCTGACCTGCCAGCCCTCACCTACCTTCCGTCTTGGTATGCTTTTGATGAGCACTGACAGCACCGGCACTGCGCTGGGCCATTGTCCGTCTTTGCAGGGACTGTCCTGGTCACCCTGCCTCATTCCTGGAGTTGACTTGCAGCCACCTTGTCTTCTGTGTATCATAGTTGGGGTCTTGACTACCAGTGCCACGGCATTGGCTTTAGTCCTCCACATGCACTGAAGCCGCTGGCCCACTTTTTTGTCCTCCAGAAACAGGAGGCTGCATTGCGGGTTTTAGCACTCTGAGATCCTCCTCACTCCAGAGCTTGTGTGCTACTCCCAGGGGGCAGATTTGCCTTAAAGAGAATGAGATCTTTTTAAAAGCGAGCCCAACTTGTGTAAGTTCCAGGGATCCAGGGCTTGCATCCTGCCGTCTTGGGTTTTGTGTTCTTCGGGATGCTCACCCCCAACACACACCTCTGATCTCTTGCTTAACTTGTTTACGGGTGGGTGCTCTTGAGACTGGGAAGTAGGGGTGTATGGAGCTGACTAGGGCCTGCCTTCCCTCCCTCTGCTCTGGTGTCAGCAAGGGGGGCATCCAACTCCTGACTCTGCTTGTTGGGGCAACCACCATGTATTGGAAGATGAAACGCACACAGTTACATTTATTTCACTGCCAGCAGCCAGCAGCTGGATGCAACCCTCAAGCAAAGGCAATGGTTGGCCTAATTGAGACCAGAAAAGCAGCTCTTATCTCCATGGAAACTAGGGTTAGACACTGTACCCCCCTCAGAGGAATTCACTGGACCCTTTCATGACTCTGAAAATGGGGCCACCCTAATGCTGTGGCGGTGGTAGTGAGGTTGGTCCAGGATCAGACATTGTTTCGTTCTGCTGTGCATGGGGTCGCTAGGAGTTGGTTCCGACTCAATGGCACCTGACAATAACATCAGAATTATAAAGTTATATTTTATTTTTATTTGTAAATGTGTTCTGGGAAAAAAAAACTGTCAGATGTAACCTTCAGATTTAAAGCATGTTGCTTGAAGTTTAGGTTATTTGCACAAATAAGGCATTTCTGAAGCACTTTATGGTAGTTATTTAAAATCTGGTAGCATAGTGGTTACGAATCAGGCTGCTAATCTCACAAGCAGCAGTTGGAAACTAGCAGCTGTTCCGCAGGACAAAGATGAGGCTTTCTGCTCCCGTAAAGATTTACAGCCTCGGAAACCCTGTACAGGGTCGCTATGAGTCGGAACCAACTCCACGGGACATAACTACCACCACCAAACTTGAGAGGTGTCCATTATTTGTACTGTAAGGACATCATCAGTATATACAGGGGTTAAATAACTTGTCTTTAGTCACGCTGAAATCAGGGCCGTAGCTGCCCCACAAGCCAGTCCTTGTCTTCCTTTCTCAGTAAACACGTTTTACTCCTTTTACAGAGTTAAAGAGGAGCGTGTTTAGGTTAGCTCTGATTACGTTGTTACTAGATGCTGAGTGAGGGCTCTGACTCATAGGACCCTAGGCACAACAGAGCCAGACGTCACTAGCTCCTCTATATGAGCCCATTTCTGCTGTCAGTGCGTCAGTCCATTTCCTTGTGGGGGGGGGTCTTCCTCTTTTTTACTGAACCTCCACTTTACCAATCACAATGTCCTTCTCCAGGGACTGGTCCCTTCTAATAAAATGTCCAAAGTATCAAAAATGAAGTCTTACCATCCTGGCTTCTAAGGAGCATTCTGGTTGTACTACTTCCAACCGAGAGTTGTTTGTTCTTTGAATATTCCTCTCCCACACCCTAACTCAAATGCATTGATTCTTCTATGGTCTTCCTTATTCATTGTCCATCTTTCATATGCGTATGAGGCAATTGAAAATCCCTTGGCTTGAGTCAAAATACTTTTCTATTTTAACACTTTAAAGAGGTCTTGAGAACCAGATTTGCCTAATGCAATATGTCACTTGATTTCTTGGCTGCTGCTTGCATGAGTGTTGATGGTAATCAAGGAAAATTAAGTCTTTGACAACTTCAAAGTTTTCTCCATTTACCATGATGTTATTAATTGGTACAGTGGTAAGGATTTTTGTTTTCTTTCTACTGAGGTGCAATCCACATTGGAGACTGTAGTCTTCAGCCAGTAAGTATTTTAAGTTCTCTTTACTTTCAGCAAATGAGATTATATCATCTAGATATCCCAGGTTGTTAGTGAATCTTCCTTTAATCCTGGTGCCATGCTCTTCTTCATGTAATGCAGCTTCTCAGATGATTTGCTAATTTTGCAGATTGATTAAGTACAGTAAAAGCATATAGCCGTGGCGTACGTACATTTTTCCTGATTTTTAAACCATTCCGTTCCCCTTGTTCTGTGGAACAACTGCCTCTTGGTCTGTGTACAGGTTCTTCATGAATTCAGGAATACCCATCCTTGGCAATTTTACCTGCAGTTTTTCCTGATCAGCATAGTCAAACACCTTTGCTTAGTGAGTGAATCACAAGTAAACATCTTTCTGGTATGCTCTGCTGTTAGCCAAGATCCGCTTGACGTCACAGTGCTGGCTAGCTTGAGTTTCTGACAGTTCCCTGTCGTACTGTTGCAGCCAGTTGTTGTTTTTTTATCTTCAGAAAAAATTTGCGTGCATGTGATATTAATGATATTGTTTGATGGTTTCCACATGCCATTGGGTCACCTTTCAAGGATCTCCCCCAGTCATTTTTGGTCACGGATAAGTGAGTGTCTCCAGTGCTGACTCAGTTTGTTGAAAGATTTCAGTTTGTATCCCATCAGTTGCTGGAGCACTTTCAGTGTAGCTTAGACGTCTTCCTTCAGGCCCATTGGATCCTAATCATGTGCTTGATACTCCTTGAAGTGGTTGGCCATTTCTGTTTTGTTGTTTCTTTTACACCATGTTTAAGCAATTTATTTTTCATTAACAACACCTAGTTGGCAAAATATTGGTGAAACATTTAACAAATCCATAAATATTTATCAGCAGTGATAAATAATTTTTAGAGTGAGAGATTATTCAGAAACGTATTCAATAACAGTGATTGTTACAATCTTATGAAATATAAGTAATCTTGTCCTTCAGAAGAGTTGGCAAAAGAAACTGCTTCTAAATGTTTTGCTTCCTCTTTTTTTTTTTTAAAGTTTTTACTGTATACTGAGTGATAGTTTACATGGGGGAGCATCATCAGTTCATTTGGTTACAATAATTACAATCCTCCCCTGCATGCTTCAGCATTCAACAGTATTGCTTCTAGTCCCTCTGTTTTTGTTTTTTTGGATATGTACCAAAACACTCAGGAATATATAATCATTCAAACAACCAAAGGGCACAACTTGCCCTCCCTCCATCCTACCACCTCCTGGTCGCCAGCACACATGCCTTCTTCCTCCATGAGTCTAGAGTCCTCAGCTGCTCCATCTCTCCATGTCATTATTTCTGCCTCCATCTCTGGTATAGCTACTTCTCTGGGTAGGATCCCCTACTCTATTCCCACTTTTCTCCCTTGATGGTCCCAGGGTCCTCTGCTCCAGGACTGTAAGATCAACTACTCACCCCTTTTTGCTACAAAACTTCTACCTTTACAGTTGCGACAATAGCAATTAGTCAAGATAACAATTACTCACTATTGAATCATGAGAGTCTTGTCCCCATCTCCTTATCACCAGACCTGTCTAGACAGGATGAAAACTATTCAATGAGGATCCAACCTTCCCCTGCACACTCTGAATCTAAACTCCCTCTTGAGAACTTGTAAGCCAGTCCCGTTGTGCCTTTACAGCCTCCCCATTTTAGGTAGCCAGTGTCTAAGTTGCCCATCCGTATCAACCATCCGTAAGTATAGGTCAAGTTCATCAGCTTGTAGTAGTGATTTACACATGTTTCCTTTAAAAAAAAAAAATCTTTTTTTTTTCTTTCCCTTTTTTCCTTCCTCTAGTTGGGTTCTGAACATCCAGCCATTGAAATTAGGTCCAGTGGGCACTATCTGCAAGTTTGGGCACTCTTGTTCATATCCCCTCACTTCATATCAACTGGACTATTCACGCTCAGCTCTAGCCCTCCGTGGCCATGTCCTTGTCCGTGGGCTCAGGCATCCCCAGGTCTCACCATACTTCGGGCCAACCAGCTCTCACCATACTCCAGGTCAATGGGATCCATGTAACTTGGTCGGACTCAGCCCACCTCTTCACTGCTGCTTTCCCCCCACTTTCTCTCACCGGTAGACCAATGTGGCTGCCATCAGTTTTACATGTCTGCTTGTGTATTCCCTTTGAGTTTCAGTTTGGGAGGGTGTTTGCACAAGTTTACTATTCTGATGGTTAATTAAAATACTGAAAGATAATAGTGAATGAGAGCTGATTTGATCACAAATAGATGTTTGATCATATGAATAGAAATGGGAGGTATATAATGGTTAGGAGTCCTGGTGTGGCGCTGTAGGACAAGCACTGGACAGCAAGGTCAGTTTTAATAGCAAGATTGGCAGTTCACACTCAGCAGCCACTCCTTGGAGGGTCATTAGGAGTTTGAACGGACTCAGTAACACTTAACAACAAAATACTGATTAAGCTGAACTCAGTTTCTATAGAGATATTTTGACTTGTTCATAAAAAAGCAAAAAGTCAAATTTCTAAACCACTTAGGGATCATTTCTAATTGTTAATTAAAACTTGAATCCTGTCATTCAAAGTACTTGGAAGAGTAGCATGGCATGTTTCCCAATATTATTGTGCCTCTTTCGTAACTCTCATTGTTACCATTCACGGCCATTTTCTGGATAGTACACACACGCACACAAAAAGAGGCACGAGGGTGAGTCAAAAATGATCCATACTCCGGTTAATATTAAGGAGCTCTGGTAGCGTAGTGGTTACGAATCGGGCTGCAAACCACAAGGTCAGCAGTTCGAAACTACCAGCTGTTCCGCAGGAGAAAGATGAAGCTTTCTGCTCTGGTAAAGATTTACAGCCTTGTGAATTGAGTGCTAGTTTACATGGGAGAATGTCCGCTTTACATTCATCCTATCATATTTCATTTCATTGCAGTGATTACAATACTCTCCATGCATCATCATTCAACAGCATTTGCTTCCATTCCATCTGTTTTTTGTTTTTTTGGATGTACACCAAAGCATTCAGGAATATATAATCAATCAGACAACCAAAGGGCGTACCCTGCATTGCTTCCTTATTGATACTGTTGTAGAATTATTTAACCAATAATAAATGTTTATAAATTCAGAGCAAAAGCTAACTATGGAAAAATTATGTGTTTCTTTTAAGCTTCTATTGTGAATTGAATGATAGTTTGCATGGGAGAACATCGGTTTTGCACTCAACCAGTCCTATTTTGTTTCATTGCAATGATTACAATTCCCTCCATGCACCATCAGTTAACAGTATTTGCCTGTATTCTTTTTTTGATGGGCACAAAACATACAAGAATATATAATCATTTAAACAACCAAAAGGCATATTTTGTAAGCCAGCCTCTTGCCTGCCAGCACACAGTCTTTCTCTCTCCATGAGTCTAGAATCCTCAGCTGCTCTCTCTCTCCATGCCAACACCTCTGCCTCCATCTCTGGTGTTGCAGCTTCTCTGTTTAGGATCCCACACTCTACTCATGCGCTTCCCTTTTGATTGTCCTAGAGTCCTCTGTTCCTGGAATGCAAGATTAACTTGTTGTTGTTGTTAAGTGCTGTCTAGTCAATTCCAATCCATAGTGACCTTGTATAGGGTTTCCAAGGAGCAGCTGGTGAGCTTGAACCACCATCCTTGCAGTTCAAGCAACTTTACAGTCTGACACATTAACTACACCCCCCTTTTTGTTACACAACTTCTACCTTTACAGTTGTGACAGTTGCAATTAGTCATGATAACGATTACTCACTATTGAATCAAAAGAACCCCATCCCTAACTCCTTTCACCAGACTCATCTAGATAAGACGAAAACTATTCACTGGGGATTTTAGCGTTCCCTGTTCACTCTGAAACTAAACTTCCTCTTGAAAAGTTGTAAGCCAGCCACTTTGTGCCTTTATTTTAGGTAGCCAATGTCTGAATTTCCCATCTTTATCAACCCTGTGTACTGAGGAGCTAGGCTTGATCCTTGGTGTGAAGATTCCTTCCCTCTTGGTTGGCATTTTGAGCTACTACATCCATAAGTGAAAGTCAAGTTCATCAAATTGTAGCAATATATACTTGCTTCCTGTATCAAACTTCTTTATCTTCCTTTAGTCAAGTTCTGATCATCGAGCCATCCAGGCTAGGTCCAATATGTACTATCTGCAAGTTTGGGCATTCTTGCGTGCCTCCCCCAACGTCATATTAGCTGAATGATTAACTTTCAGCTCTAGCCCACTGTGGCTAGGTCAGTGTCCCTGGGCTCAGAAATTCCCAAGTCTCTCCAAATTTCAGACCAACTAGCCCTTCCTCTTCTCTCTGTCATCTGAAGGTTGACAGGAGTCTATGACACGTGGTCAAACTCAGTCCATGTCTTCATTACTGCCTTTCCCCACTTCCACTCACAAGTAGACCAACGTGGTCACCAGTGAGCTTACATGCCTGCTCATATGTTCCCTTTAAGTTTCAGTCTTGGAAGGGGGTTTGTCCGGAAGGAACCTGATGGCTTGCCTTGATGACTCCCATGCGAACAGCTTGCTTGTTCTTGTAATAACCAGTCTGCTATTTTGTTGTTGTTTGTTTTGTTTTCTGCTTGTCTTTCTTTCCAGAAGTATCTTCTGTTCCTCTAGCTGCTCTGGGTTGGTCTGCATATCCTTTCCAGTCGGAATGTCACACCTCAGAAGGTTCTGGATGGGGCTCAACCATTTGTTTTTGATACAATAACACTTCTTTCCATCTTTCTTTAATGCTTTCTGCATCATTCAATATTTTGATCCTGGAATCCTTCAGTATTTCAAGTTGAGACTTGATTTTTTTCTGCAGTTCTTTTGGCTTGAGAAATGTTGAATATGTTCTGCCCTTTGGTTTTCTAACTCCAGGTCGATGTACATTTCATTGTAATACTCACTTTGCCTTCTCAAGCTGCGCTTTGAAACTTTTTGTTCAGTTCTTTTACTTGCTCATTTCTTCCATTCGCTTTAGCACCTCTGTGTTGGAGAGCAAGTTTCAGAGTCTCTTCTGACACCGGTTTTGGTCTTTTCTTTCTTTTCCTCTCTTTTTAATGACCTTTTGCTTTCTTCCTATATAATGTTCTTGATGTCATCCCACAGTTCTTCTGGTCTCTGGTCAGTAGTGTATGCTGCATTAAATCTCTTCTTGAGGTGGCCTCTAAACTCATGTGGGATATGTCCACGCTCATATTTAGCTTTCATGGGCTTGTTTTGGACTTGCATATGATTGATCAGTTGATGGTCTGCTACTAGTCTGCCCCTGAACCTTGTCTTGACTGATGATATTGAACTTTTCTACCATCTCTTCCCACAGATGCAGTCAGTTTGATTCCTATGGATCCCATTTGGTGAGGTCCATGTTTATAATCACCTTTTATGTTGTTTAAAAAAGATATTTGCAATGTATAAGTCATTGGTCTTGTAAAATTCTGTCATAAGATCTTCTGCATCATTTCTATTACCAAGGCTATGTTTGCCAACTACTGACCCTTCCTCTTTGTTTCCAAACTTTGCAATCCAATCACTAGTAATTTCCAGTATATCTTGATTGTATGTTTGATCAATTTTAGACTGAAGAACTTGATAGAGTTCTTCAATTCATCATCACTGATTTTAGTGGTTAATGCCGAAATTTGAAGAATAGTCATGTAACTAGTCTTCCCTGTAGCTGTATGGATATTATTCTTTCACAGACAGCATTGTGCTTCAGAATAGGTCCCGGCGTAGTAAACCGTATGATCGTCTGATTCCGAATGGCCAATCCCAGCTCATTTTAGCTCACTAATGCCTATGAAGTCGATCTTTATGCATTATACTTCATTCTTGACAATTTCCAACTTTCCCTGATTCATACTTTATATATTCCACAATCTGATTATTAATGGATATTTACAGATGTTCCACCACTTATCTGTCACTTTGTTGTACTGTTGTGGCTTGTGAGTTGCTGTGATTTTGGAAGCTATGCCACGGGTTTTTAAATACCAACAGGGTCACCCATGGTGGATAGGTTTCATATTAGCTTCCAGGCGATGACAGACTAGGAAGAAGGAGTGAAGAACTACTACC
>NW_006408879.1:2029560-2060934 GCF_000296735.1 Chrysochloris asiatica
GTTGTCAAGGACTTCATTCTTCTTGCATCAACTATCAATGCTCATGGAAACAGCAGTCAAGAAATCAAATGACGTATTGTATTAGGCAAATCTGCTGCACAAGACCTTTTTAAATTTTTTAAGAGCAAAGATGTCAGCTTGAGGACTAAGGTGCGCCTGACCCAAGCCATGGTTTTTTCAGTAACCACATATGCATACAAAAGCTGGACAGTAATAAGGAAGACCATAGAAGAATTGATGCTTTTGAGTTACGGTATTAGAGGAGAATATTGAAAGTGTCACGGGCTGCCAAAAAACAAATAGATCTTTGTTGGAAGAAGTGCAGCCAGAGTGCTCCTTGGAAATCAGGATGACCAGACTTTGTCTATCGTATTTGGGACTTATTGTCAGTTGCTAGAGAAGGATGTCTTGTTTAGTAAGGTGGGAGGGTCAGAGAAAAAGAGGAAGAGCCCCAGAGAGATGGATTGGCCAAGTGGCAGCATCAGTGGACTCAAGCGTGGCAACAACTGTGAGATTGGCCCAGGACTGGGCAGTGTTTCGTTCTGTCATACATAGGGTCGCTATGAATCAGTACGGACTCGATGGCACCTAACAGCAATAACAACACAGATGTTTCTCCAAATTCTGAGTTTGCTCCATTAGCAAATGAAGGTCCCTAAAACTTTACTCTATTTGCGTCATCATAGTCGACTCTTATGTTGAGGAGGCAGCTCTTCCTAGTCATGTTTTGAGTATCTTCCAACTTCATGGACTCAGCTTTCAGCGCTATATCTGACAATATTTTAGTGCTGTTCGTAACCTTTTCATATTCTGAAAGTATGTCTGATAATGTTCCCCTTCAACTCATAAGATTTTAAGCAGCTAAACATTCAGTGATAGTCTGCCTATCCTTGAAGTTCAGCTGGCACCTGGCCACCTGGGTATTGAAAGTATCAGTGGCAAAGCTTCCAGCATCACAACAACATACAAACCGTACAGCGTGAATCATAGCAACCCTATGTAGGGTTTGAAAGGAGAGTTGCGGTTGGCAGTCCACGACTTATCCTACAGTGCCACACCGGGATTCTGGTTTATAGAGCCTGAAATAGAACATGGACCAAGTTATATCTTCTGGCATACCTATTTGTGATACCATGAGTCCGCATAAATTGTGTGGGATTACTTACAATGCCGCATTAAGCCCAAAATGTCCCATGTAGGATGGGGGTTTTTCTAACATGCATGATTTGCCAGCGTTCTTAAGTAGAATGTGCGGAATGTGATATAAACTTTCCGGGATGGTCTTGAGTAAACACTTTAAATGTGATTAGTTCTGTGTGTGGTGATATAAACAGTGATGTTCTTTGGCTTGTTGGGACACGGACAGCTGTTTCCCCTCTTTGGAGTTTTTAATCTTTTCAGCTTTTTAAAGCTTTTCTGCTTCTCATTGCCCCTGTACCAATTGCCGTCCCTCCTGTCTGCGGTCCATATGCTGCATATGACACTGCTGGTTTTGTAAACTCTCTTGTGAGCCTGGGAGCTGTTGGTTGTTGTTGTGTTGTTAGGTGCCATCTAGTAGGTGCTGACTCATAGCGACCTTCTGCACAGCTGAACGAAACACTGCTCGATCCAGGGCCAACCTCACCACAGTTGCCACGCTTGAGCCCACTGATGCTGCCATTTGGCCAAGTCATCTCTCTGGGGGTCTTCCTCTTTTTCTCTGACCCTCTGCCTTATCAAACATGATATCCTTCTCCAGTGACTGGTCCCTCCTGACAATATGTCTGAAGTATGAGAGACAAAGTTTGGCCACACAGGCATCCAAGGAGCACTCTGGCTGCACTTCTTCCAACACAGATCTGTTGGCTCTATGGGCAGCCCATGGCACTTTCAGTATTCTCCTCCAACACCGTAACTCAGAAGCATCAATTCTTCTATGGTCTTCCTTATTTACTGTCCAACTTTTACATGCGTATGAGGTTATTGAAAATACCATGCATGGCTTGGGTCAGGCGCACCTTAGTCTCAAGCTGACATCTTGTCTCTTCAACACCTTAAAAAGGTCTTGTGCAGCAGATTTGCCTGATCAATATGTTGTTTGATTTCTTGACTGCTGCTTCCGTGAGTGTTGATAGTTGATCCAAGAAGAATGAAGTCCTTGACAACGTCAATCTTTTCTCCGTTGATAAGAATTGGCGTTTATTGGTCCAGTGGTGAGGATTTTTGTTTCCTTTACATTGAGATGGAATCCATACCAAACGCTGTGCTCTTTGATCTTCATCAGTAAATATATTAAGTCCTCTTCACTTTAAGCAAGCAGGGTTGTATCGTCTGCATAGCGCAGGTTGTTAATGAGTCTTCCTCCAATCATGATGCCACATTTTTCTTCATAGAACCCAGCTTCAATTATTTGCTCAGCTTACAGGTTGAATAAATATGGTAAAAGAATACAATCTGTCGTACACTCTTCTTAATTTTAAACCATCCAGTGTTCCATGTTCTGTTTGAACAACTGCCTCTTGGTCCATGTACAGATTCCTCATGAGTACAATTAAGTGTTCTGAAATACTCATACTTCGCAATGTTGTCCATAGCTTTTCATGATCCACACAATTGAAAGCGTTTGTGTAGTCAATAAAGCATAGGTAAACATTTTTCTGAAATTCTCTGCTTTCAGCCAAGATCCATCAGACATCAGCAATGATATCCCTCGTTCCACGGCCTCTTCTGAATCTGGCTTGAACCTCTGGACATTCTCTGTCAATCAATGTATGTTTGCAGCCGTTTTTGTATTACCTTTAGTAAAACTTTAATTGCATGGGATATCAAAGAGATTGTCTGATGATTTTCGCATTCTGTTGGATCACCGCTCTTTTTTTGACTGACAATATGGAGCTTTTCCATCGTCTCTTTTTGCAGATGTAGTCAATTTGATTTCTGTGTATTCCATCTGGTGAGGTCCATGTGTATAATCATCTCTTAGGCTGTCTATAGAAGGTATGTGAAATGAACAAATCATTGGTTTTGCAGAATTCTGTCATGCGATCTACAGCATCTTTTCCATCACCAAGGCCATATTTTCCCTCCACAGGTCTGAAAGTATCTCAGGAACAAAATTTTGAAACCTTAGTTTACTAGCTTTTTACTTAACTGTGTCTGTTACTCAAAATTTAGGGTAAGTTGTGCACATGCGTTCCTTTGAGACTGCTGAAGGTGGCCTCATCGAGTCTGTCACCTGTCTCTGGGTTTGCGGCACTGTAACGGGATGGGGATAGCCCAGGTTGCAGATCCCTGGCTGCGTGGACATGCCACCTGAGTCGCTCTCCAAGCTGGTCATTGTAGTAGATGCAAATAGTTACCAAGCGCAGCTGCTAACACCAAGATTTGAAGTTGTAGTCCACACAAAGATGTACTTCCTAGAGATGAGCCATTGAATGCTTAGGGAGCACAGTTCCACTCCACGGGCTTGCCGTGGAGTCAGGTCACCTCTTGTTCTGGCTGTTCAGTGCTGTTAAGTCAGTTCCCACGCCTCCACAGCGAACTCTCTGTAGGGGTTCTGAGGAGCAGCTGGTGGCTTTGAACTGCCTGCCTTGTCGTTAGCAGTCCAGTGCTGATCCTACAGTGCCAGCCTAGGGCTCCTAGAGTCACCTAGACAGCTGTTCCTGTGTGAGGAGACCCGTGCTGAGGCTACCTGTAGAGAAGGCCATCTGCAGGCCGTTTGTGGAGGGAGCCATGTGTTTCCTCGTGTGCAGTGTGTAGGTTTCCATAGTGGCATTCAGAGCGAGGTGCCAGGTGTGAGAAGTCCCAAGTCTGGGGGCCTCCTAGACTGCTATGTGGCCCTGCGGCTGGCTGCCCCCTGAAGGTCACTTGTGATTGCCTTCTGTGGTGTAGAGTGTGAACAGAGGCCAAACTCTCCTCCCTACTGTGGCTCACATGGCCCTGGGCCAATGAGCTCGTCCCAGCCAGCAGGACTAGGATGTAGTCAGCCATGGGGCTTCTGACGCGTGTAAACACCCGCTAGCTACACCCTGGCCTTCCAGTAATCAGCGGCCTGCCTTTTTCTCTAGTTGACCAGAGCTTTCAGCTCCCTTTCTTTCTCAAGATCAGCATCTCAGTTAGGGCTTTGCTTGGTAAGGACCTGAAGTACAGCACAGTCTGTGAGCATCTGCTGAGTGATTTGGAATCGAGTGATATGTGGAGCACCACATGCAAAATCCATGAGCATTTGTTGGATGGGTTACAAGTGGAAAGTGGGGTCTCATTTCTCTAGTTCTGGATTCTTCGGAGTAGAGAGGGTATTTGGATTTGGGGCAGCAAGAGAGACCTGTGTCTACCACGACCCCTCTTTGGTCCACCACAGACACTGCTGTGCTTCTCGGGTGCACTTCATCACCTTCCTTATTCAGGACCCTGGACAGGTTTGCAGGGACCCTCACCATCTGGCCCATCTAGTCCAGCCTCATCGCCTCTCTTTTTATTCTTACTCTGAAGTGTATGACTTGTCTGAATTCATGATGGAAAAGACCCAGGACAGCTCAGCACAAATTGGTCCCTGTGAGTAAGGCTGTGCATAAGGGATGAAATAGAATTGAAAGGTAATAGAATTTTTCCACATGTTTTTGAAGCTCCCTCGTGTATCTCTGCCTTCCTTTTTGTTGTTAGGTGCTGTTGACTCATAGCAACCCCATATAGGGTTTGGAGAAGTGGCTGGTGAATTTGAACCGACAACCTTGAGATTAATAGTCCAGTTCTTATCCTACAGCTGCACACCAGGTCTGCCTCTCTATGTTTCCGTTATCTCGGACACCAGCCACTCTTCCCATGGCTCTCTCTCCTTCTCTGTTGGGTTTGATAATTCATTGTAGTGGCCACAGAGAACCCACAGACCATCTTCACAGTTCTGTGGTTTACTAAGGAAATAACGGCTGTAGCTCAGGATCAGCACCAGCTTGCTGGGAACAGCAACTGCTCGCAGTCAGCATCAGGAAGCACACAGGCAAGGTCTGGGAAGACCCCTGAAGTGAAGAGCACATCCCTTCTTCAGTGGATTCAGACCATTCACAGCTGGTGAATGCAGCGAGAAGGCCCTACTTGCTTTGTTCCTAGTACCTGACACAGGGACTAGATAAATCAATAAACCAAACTCATGTTCAAAAAAAGTACATGATCTTGTTGAGGGAAATTGAGTATTCCTAAGTTATAAAAGTACCCGAAACTGCTCCTTCTCTGATTCAGGGGTTCCATGTCTAGGACTTATCCCAAGGAAGCAATGAGACGTGTGCTTGCAGATTGGTATGCAAGGATATGGTTCCCCTTCCAGCTAATGGTAAGCAGTGTTGGAAATAACCTCCTCGCTGGACAGTCGGGTTAGATACTAATCCATGTACCACTGTAGGGAAAGATTGGTCTAATAATGTGTGATGGTGTTAATGATGGATTAAGACAAAAGCAGAGTGTAGCTGAATAGAGTCCAATTTGTAAAAGCAGTGAATAATAGAAAAAGATGCAAGTTCATGCTCTAGAATGTTTGTGGTCATAATCTTTAGAAAATGAAATTATGGGCAGGTTGTTGTTTTCTCCCCATTGTACTTTCTCTGACTCTTCTAAAAAGAATGCAGTTCTGTGTGTTAAATCAGAAAATATTTTCTTATAAATGTTGTTGTTGTTGTTAAGTACCGTGGGTTCCGACTCATAGTGACCCTGCACAAGGTTTCCGTGGCTGTAAATCTTTATGGGAGCAGAAAGCCTCATCTTTCTCCCACGGAACAGATGGGAGTTTCAAACTGCTGACCATGAGATTAGCAGCCCGATTCGTAACCACTACGCTACCAGAGCTCCTTTTCTTATAAATATACAATCCTGATATTTGAAAAACTATATTACATGCCATTGAGTTGGTTCAGACTTAGAGTGAGCCTATATACAAGAGAACCAAACACTGCCTAATCCTGCCCCATCCTCACAATTATTGGTACCTTTAAGCCCATTGCTTATAAAAATCCTGGATGCAGTAACACCCCATTAAAATTTACATGATTTTGTGTACATTTTAAGACAGTTTCAGACATGACTGGTATTAGACTGATTTTACTAAACTTTTGGCAACTGCTAAGTACTTGATGGACAAACTTATAAATAAATTGCACCCCAGCAGCATAGAGGCACCTCGTCTTACAAACCGTTCTCAGGTTAGGAGAATGATGCTGGTACCGTTCAGTGACTTGCTGAAGGTTCTCAGATGGGATTTGATTCCTTCCTAGAGCCCCTGCTGACCAGCAGGACAATGCTGCCCATCATCTGTGGCTCCTCTCCATGGCATGCCTCTTATGCCCAGCACAGTAAAGGCCTTCTTCTGTCTAACGAAATTGTTTTCTTTCCCTGCATAAAATGGACAAAAAACCCACACACAAAAAAAATGTACATGCCATATATAGTATATGTTGTTGTTGTTAAGTGCCTTCGAGTCAGTTCCGACTCATAGCGACCCTGTATAGGGTTTCCAAGGATTGCCTGGTTGTTTTGAACTGCTGACCTTGTGGTTCGCAGTCCAATGCTGATCCTATATGTATATACTTGTTGTTGTTATTGTTGTTAAGAGCCGTCAAGTTGGTTCCAATTCATCGTGACCCTGTGTAGGGTTTTCAAGGAGCGGCTGGTGAGCTTGAACCACCGACCTAGTGATTCAAACCAACCTTGCAGTCCAGTGCATTAACCTGCAGCACCACACCAGGACTTTATATATATATATGCCCTATAGGTTATAAATATATGCACACATGTGAACAGATGTATACATGCATGACGTGTATGTTATAGGATACACATTACAGCTATATGCATGCATACCACACACATGTACATTGTATATGTACATACATCATGAATGTTAGAAATATATGGAGTCCTAGTGTGGTGCCAGCCACTCCTGGGAAATCCTACACAGGGTGGCTATGACTTGAAACCAAGTTAATGACACTTAACAACAATGCCATATATGTTATTATGCTATAATTGTATGTAGGCCAACATGCCATATATGTCATGGTTATACATATGCATATAAACATGTTACAAAAATGTATTTTCAGTTTGTTCTCAGTCCAACTTAAACAGAGTTCTGGACCAGTGACTGTTGTAAGCTGATTCTGATGCCAAATACTATTTTCAGTTTTCATTATTGTTGCCTCTTATTATCAGTATCTTTATAGATCTGATCTTTGAACCTCTGTAAATGACACCATTCATGCTACAACACGGTGTATCATGCATGTTATTGGCCCAGACAATCAGCACTGTATGTGGTACATGTCTCTGACCCAGATAGTCCTAACTAAAGTCATAAAAGGTCTCAATTCCCTACATGTTAAGTGAATGCTGTTTGCAGTCGTCTGTTAGTGACTAGCTTGAGAGAATGAAAGACTAAGGATGTGTTCTCAACAATAAAATGCTTAAAACAGTGAAGACAATCACTTTTAAAAAGTTGTAGCAATAGCGTGTCTCTGTTCTCCTCATTTCCCTTACAGGGTATTGGGAAGGGACTAGAAGGCTGGGGGCAGGGTTGTGAAGGGGAGGATGTGAGTTTTTAATGCTTTGAAGGTGCTAAGGTGCTGGGCGGAGTCCTTGCCCTCCTTTGTGGCTGGGAGCTACATTGTAATTGTAGTTCAAAGCTGAGAAGTCAGCACTGTGAGAGGCAGGAGAACTAGTACCTGCTTAATTAACATAGTGAGGTTTTCACTCCTGGGGGAAGAAAGGAGGAAACTATTTGAATAAAATCAAAGCCCAGTGGTTGGCCTGACCCCCTGCAAAATAAAGTAGAGAAGGTTTTGAGAAGCTGTGTTGTCAATTGCTGCTTTAGAAGAAGCTGGAAGTTGGGGTTTGCTCCCTGCTGCTGGATGAGCTCTGGAGTTGGGAGTGGGGGTGGGCTTTCTCAGATCTGCGGCTCCTCTCATGTGGGCTCCACCTCTGGAGATCCTTGGACCATCCCCAAACCTCCCAAAGCCCACTTAACTCAGAGCAGCAGGCCAGTAGATGACGGTGTAGAATTTGTATCATCTAGGTGTTGGGGTTTACTTTTCCAACCAACCGTCTTTGTATTCTTGCACCCCATTTCCCAAGCCTGTCCCTTACCTGCCGTATTAGAGCGATGTGAGGAAAACCAGCCTGCTTCAGGAATGTGGAGTAAGTTTCTAGACGGCTCTGGTCCCAGAATCCAGTGCAGGAACCCAACTCACAACCGTCTGTAGTTGGCATGCTCCTGCAGCAAGTTGGTAACTCATCTGAGCTCTGTTTTACAGAGAAGTTTTACCAGTACTGAATGTATGTTTTCCCTCGTCTTCAGTAACTCAGCATCAACTGTGTGCTCTGTCCGTCCACACAGTGTCTATTGTCTATGTGTTCTCACTGTTCATGAATTAAACATGTCAGCCCAGCTTGTGCCATTGGGAGCAGTATCTGGTAGCATCAGTGAATTCCAGAAGGGAACGTTGGCTCCCATCTTGTGCAGAACACAGTCCTTAGGGTCTGCTGGTGGTGGCAGGGGGGCTGTCAGTGAAACTGTGGCTCTGTGGACTGTACACCATGGGCCAGGCATGGACCAAGAGCAGTGCCCAGCTGAAGAGAGGTGTCTATTGTGTCTGGCTGTTTAAGTGCTTGGTGTTTTCTCTTCTGGAGAGGCTGAGAGGAGCAGATCACTGAGCTAAGAGCTGCCACTGCTTCTGAGGGGGGTGTGTGTGTGTGCTGACCATTGACAGGCGCTAGTATTCATTCTCTGTCTATTGATTGTCTGTTGCTTATCTGTTGAATTGCTTTAATATGGCCCTTCTGGCAATAGTTTTGTTAACTCCCACAGATTGATTGGGTGGGACAGTGCAGATAGGTGGATTCCCTTAGAGGGAATTGGTCAGTTTTACCATCCCACTGGGCTTCAAGGGAACCAGTGCTAGAGGTTGGAAGGGATACTTCACTACCTCATCTCCTTTAGCCCCATAGTCCTTGCTCTGAGAACCCCATGCAACAGCCGTAACATTGGAGACAGTGAGCTATGGCAGTGGTAGGGGACAGGCAGCCTAGGCTCCCTGACCTTCCGGGGACTTACTGACAGAGCTAAAGAGCTTGGTAACGCTTGCCCTGTTCGGGGCCCAGGCCCAGAGTGAGAGAGGTTCCTGATCAAAGAACAGAATCTGAGTTGTAGGGTAAGCACTCGGCTGCAAGGTTGGTGGTTCAAACCTACCAGCCGTTCCTCAGAAACCCTTTACAGGGTTGCTATGTGTTGGAACAGTTCAAAGACACCTAACAGCAACAAGTTCCTTTAATAACCCCGTGATCATGAGCATGGTCTGTGAGTTTGGTGTGGCCAGTACACAGGGGAAGTGAGCCTATCCAAGCAGCTAGAGAGCTGTGAGAAGGCTGCAGGTGGGAGAGTCTGTAAAGAGGCGGCACCTGCCTCATTTTAGAGAAAGCCTCTCACCTCATGTTCTGCAGTGACGGCTGTCTCTTGGCTGGGTGCACTCTTACATCTTTTTTCCCCTGCTCTTGATTAGTGAAGAGTCTTGGTGTGGCGCTGTGGATTAATGCACTAGACTGCAAAGTTGAGTTAAACCACAGTGGGCAGTTCAAGCTCACCAGTTGCTCCCTGGAAACCCTATACAGGGTCGCTATGGGTCAGAACCAACTTGACAGCACTCAACAACATTAGTGTCAGATCTTTGCGTTTTCCTTCTCTGACAGGTTCCAGCTTTTGCAGCTTTTACTGTATAAAGCAGCATGCTTCAATCTTTGTTACATTTTGGATTTCTAACTCTTTGAACTACTTTGTACCTGTTTTTGAATTTTAGAATGGCAGTTTTCCATTGAAAGTTGGTATCGGCATAGTGAATGTTTATGTTTAAAACAATTTCTTTGACATGCAGCAAATTGCACGTATTATACGTTCACACTGCATGTATTCTATGCACACACTGCATGTATCACACGCACACACTGCATGTATCACACGTGCACACTTCATGTATCATACATGCACACTGGCTTGAGTTCTGATTTGTATGCACACCCAAGAAACCTAGAAACCCTTTGCCCTAATCAGGTTTCTCAATTTCAGTGCCTCCCTCCCATTTGCCCCTCTCCAGCCAACCCGTGATGGGATTTCTGTAAGGGCAGCTAACTCTAGGTCAAGTCGAGCTTTGTTGGAACGGAACCCGGTAGTAGTCCTCTGACTTCTTTCACTCAACAAATGTTTTGGGAATTATCCATGTTGCTAGTACCAGTTGATTCTTTAGGGTTCCCTAGGCGTCAGATATTCCTTCTTTAAAGCAGCTGGCTTTGGGTGTTGGTTGAGTAAGTGAGGGTCGGAACCCACAGCTACCTTATACTGTCCCGCGATTGTCTAGTACCAAGACTTCACATGGGTGACCAGTGTCTTAGGAAATAGAACTGTTCTGAGTTGTTGTCCAGGTCAGTACACGCACGTCCACTGTTGTGTCTGCACTGCCTTCCAACACAAGAACTCCTTTTTGTTGTGAGCTGTAAGGTTTTCATTGGTGAATTCCGGGAAGTAGCTTTCCAGCCCTTTCATCCTAGTCTGTCTTAGTCTGTAAACTTGGCTGAAATCAGCCCACCGTAAATGGTCCTGCTGGTGTTTGAAATACCGATGGCATAGCTTCCAGCATCCTAGCAACCCTCACCACCGCCTTACGACACACTAACATGAGTTTAGGGTGGGCCTGAAGACTGCTGTGCGTGGCTCGGCATTGGCCCTGTGTCTGGCGACAGTGCTGCCGTTACCAAGGACTGGTGTGTCTTCTCTGCAGGTCCTCTCCACCATGGGCGTGCGAGGTCTGCAGGGGTTCGTGGGGAGCACGTGCCCACATATCTGTACGGTAGTAAACCTGCGAGACCTGGCTGAGCGCCACCAGAGCAGACACCCTGGCTGTCCCCCAACCATCGTGGTTGACGCCATGTGCTGTCTCCGGTACTGGTACACACCTGAGTCCTGGGTCTGTGGCGGCCAGTGGCGAGAGTACTTTTCTGCCCTGCGAGGCTTCGTCGAGACGTTCACAGATGTGGGCATCAAGCTGGTGTTCTTCTTCGATGGCATGGTGGAACAGGACAAGCGAGCCGAATGGGTGAAGCGCAGACACAAGAACAGCAGGGAGATTTCCAGGATCTTCCACTATGTCAAGTCCCGAGGCGAGCAGCCTGGCAGGCACATGTTCTTCATCCCACCCGGACTGGCTGTGTTCACACGGCTCGCCCTGAGGGCCCTGGGCCAGGAGACCCACTGCTCCCTGCAGGAGGCTGACTATGAGGTGGCCGCACGCGGCCTCTGGGAAGGCTGCCTGGGGGTCCTGGGCGAGGACACCGACTACCTGATCTACAACACCTGTCCTTACCTCTCCATCAGGGAGCTCTGTCTGGACACGCTGGACACAGTCATGCTGTGCCGGGAGAAGCTCTGTGAGAGCTTGCGTCTCAGCGTGGCTGACCTTCCACTCCTCGCCTGCTTGCTTGGGAATGACATCGTTCCTGAAGGCATGTTTGAAGGCTTTCGCTACAAGTGTCTGGCTGCGTACACCGCTATGAACGAGAGCCTGGACAAGAGGGGCAGTGTCATCCTGGCTGTGGCTGACCATATCGCTCGCGTTCTTCACCTGCATCAAGGTGAGAAGACATTAGAAGAAATGTTACCTTTGGGACCAAACAAAGCACTTTTTTATAAAGGAGTGACATCATACCTTTTGCCAGGACAGAAATCACCGTGGTTTTCCCCTAAATCCAATGCTGTAGTAACTTTGGACAAGCAAATTTCGTCCTTGAGTTCAGACCCGGACTCCCAGCCAGAAATCCCCAGGTGTGCAGACCCGGACTCCCAGCCAGAAGCATCGACATGCACAGACCCTGAAATACAGCAGCAAGGAGCTTCTGGTTCCTACCATGAGGTCCAGCGTGACACAGCCATGGTTTCAGACCCTGAAATCTTAAAGGTATGTAGATGTGCCCTCCCATATAGCGTGCACTCGGAGTGAGGGCCGAGAGCAGGGGCCAGTGCCTGGTTAAGAAGGATGGCAGATGCGTGTGAAAGCTGGCCGTGGGGGTGGCATGTAAGGTGATTGGCTTTACACTTTGTACCCACGGTAACAAGAACTCGTCCCAGGAAAATGAGAGCAGTATGGGGTCTTTATGGGCGGGCCTTCTGACCCTGGCTGCTTAGTTCATGAGGAGGTAGAAGTCATGCGAGTCCTTGAGTCCCTCACAGCCCCGTGCTGTGCTGGTGTTTGACCTTGCCCAGTTTCGGTCACGAGCAGACACCCAGGAAACTGCCGTGCAGTGTCCGGTCCAGAGCAGCAGCTTATCTTGACCAGGAGAGCTGGACAAGGCACCTCTACTAGGTCCGCAGCTCTGATGGGGAAAGGAGAAGGAGGCATTCTAGGTGATGCTGTAGCAGGGAGGGACAGTCAGGTGAAGCACAGGTGAGGAGCGGGCAACCTCCCAGAACAGATAAGGGGTTGGAGTTCTCCAGGAGAAAGTAAGGAGGCACAGGGTCTCTGGATGAGCAGTGAAGTTGCTCCTGTCTTGATGGGTGACAGGTTTCTGCCGTAATGAGCAACCACAGCTGGCTGTCACAGGCTTTGACAAACGAGGGTCATGATGAGCCCTGGTTCTAGGAAGCGCGTGCGCAGTGGCTGGAACGAAGCCTGGAGTGAACCTTCTGGAACCCTTGTATCATAATGGAGACAAAAAGTACTGAGCCCTTGTGCTGGGAGTGGATCTGCTGGACAGGCTGATGCCACCTTTGGGAGGGAATGTGGCACAGTGGTGCATGGCTGGAGAGCCTGGAGACCAGAGGAAAGGGAATGAGTCCATTTCTGAGGGCCACACGAAAGCTGGCCTCTGGCAGGTGTGACTTCTTCTGTTTGCAGGTTACAGAGGAGCCCTGGTGCTACAGTGGTTAAGCACTTGACTGCTAACCCAAAGGGTGGTGGTCTGAACCCACATAGCACCTCCAGTGGAGAAGAGACCACCTAGGAACCCCTGCAGGGCAGGTCTAGGTCACAAGGGTTCCCCGTGAGTCTTTGTTCCCAAGGAAAAGTCAGCTGTGTTGTATTGACATTTTGACCAGGTTGCTAAAGCCCAGCACGTTCAGGGTGAGAGCTACCTGCTCTACAACATCCTGAGCAGCGGAGAGATCGAGTGCAGCAACACCTTGGAGGATGAACTGGAACAGGCCCTTCCGAGCCAGGCCTTCGTCTACCGCCCTGTGCGCCAGCGTGTCTATGCACTCCTGCTGGGGAACGGGGAAGGTGAGTGTGCTCTGGGCCCCATGGAGGAGAGCGGAGAGCCTTTCATTTCAGACACAGAGCCGAGTAAGTGGGGTTTTGTTCCTCTGTAAACTCTAGAACACAATACTACTCACATCTGTAGAATGTTAAAAGTAAATGTCATGGGACAGCCATAAGTCATTAGCAAGCAGTTGATCAGTATTCAGTAAAAGAATACTGCATTGTTTCTATAAAATATTGTGTTTTAATACCTTAAAAGGATTTGTGTTTTTTTGGAAAATGTGAAAACTCTTTATTCCTACAGTAATGTAGGGTGTGGTTATTATTAGCAGAAGCCATTGTCTGCTTTGTCTCCCTTCACAGTGTGATCCTCATCAAATAATTTTACAAAATCTGGTGCATCATGTTTTAAAATATAAACAAGTATTTGGTGTTTTGTAGTTAAATGTACATTTGTCCCACCCATTTTCCATTGCACCCCAGTCACTGAAATGGAACCTCCAACCCCTAGTGCACAGTTGTGGGTCTGTGGTCTCCACAGGGACTGGGTTACCAACGAGCTGGTGTCATAGGGTCTGATGGGAGCGTGCTGGGGAAGCGGGGCCCGCGCAAGCTGGTACCAGGGCCAGCATGAGCAACGACAGGACCTCAGTGGAACAGTGCCTGGGGCCCTTTTGCCCAAACATTGTTTCTAAGTACCAGTATTGTTGTTTTGTCGACTCAGTTCCGACTCATAGCGGCTCTGTGTAGGCTTTCCAAGGAGCACCTGGTGAGGTCTAGCACATTACCCACATTTAGTAATAGTATTAACCACAATGTTGGCAGTCCAAGCTCACCAGCCGCTCCTCGGAAACCCTATACAGTGTTGCTATGAGTCAGAACCAACTTGAAGGCATTTGCCAACATTACCCTATTTCAGATAGTGGTTTTGTCATGGTGGTGGTGGGTTTGGGCCGTGTATCAGCTGCAACTCATTTCAATCCTGTATAGGGTTTATGAAGGAGCTCTGGTAGCGTAGCGGTTACGAACTGGGCTGCTAATCTCACAGTCAACAGTTCGAAACTATACCAGCTGTTCTGCTCCTGTAAAGATTTGCAGCCTCGGAAACCCTGTACAGGGTTGCTTTGAGTCGGCACCGACTCCACGGCACATAGCAACAACAACAATAGGGTTTATGAGGCTGTGAATCTTCATAGGAGCAGAAAGCCTCATCTTTTCTCCCGTGGAGTGACTGGTAGACTCGGACTGCTTACGTTGTGGTAGCAGCCAGCTCATAATCCACTATGGTAGCAGGATAGTGAATGGTTTACAGTCGGGAAAGGTGTGTCACATTGTATTCTTTCACCATAGTTACTCAGTCTGTATGCTGAACTAATAATTCAAGACTCTGGATTATGTGAAGAAGAATGTGGCATCAGGATTGGAGGAAGTCTCATTAATAACATCCGATATGCAGATGATGCAGCCTTGCTTGCTGACTGTGAAGAGGACTTGAGTCCTCACAACTGGAGGAGTAAATAGCATCATGATAAATGGAGAGAAGATTGAAATTGGCAGAGACTTCATTTTGCTTGGTTCTATAATCAGTGCTCTTGGAAGCAGCAGTCAAGAAATCAAATGATGTCTTGTTTATACAAGACCTCTTTAAAATGTTCAAGAGCAAAGATGCCAGTTTGAGGACTAAATAATTAACCGAAGCCATGGTATTTTCGTTTGCCTCGTGTGTATGTGAAGCTGGTTACTGTAGAGGAATTGATACATTTACGTTAATGGTCTTGGTGAAGATTATTGAACATACCATGGACTGCTGCCAGAAGAACAAACCAGTCTGTCTTGGAAGTGACGTTGGGGAGACTTTGTTTCTCATACTTTAGACTTGTTGCCAGGAGGGACCAGTTCCTGGAGAAGGACATCATGATTGCTAAAATGGAGGGTCAGCGGAAATAAGGAAGACCCTCAACGAGATGGTTTGTCACTGTGACTGCAGCAGTGGACTTAACCCTAACAGTGGTGACGGTGACGCCGGACCCAGCGGCATTTCCTTCTGTTGTGCAGTGACTAACAACCATTCCAGAAAGTGGACGTCAATCGTCTGAACGTGGTGCTCGATGGTCGGATTAGAGGCTGTGATGATTCTTTTTTAGGAAGGCGGGGTTAGAATCAGCTCTCAATAGAACCCTAGCACCACCCAACACATACTGCCGTTCCCATATGTGGCCTCAGGAAGATGTCAGAAAAGCTGACTTAAAGTCAGAAACAGAAGAAGCTACTTAACAAACTTTGGGGTCACAAACGTTTAAATGGCTATTTTCTGTTTCTGTGTCTATCAGGTGCTCTTCCTATAGTCTTTCTTAGTTGCCATGAAAGATTGCAGATTGACTGTAATGATTATTATATTCATCATGAACCTTTTTTTGCAGTATAAAATTGTTTACCTGGAGTTGTTTCCAGAGCAGTTTCTTCAGTGAGATTAAATATATATACATACATATTTTATAGTTTTACCAATTTTTATATTTTACTCTTTGTTAATACAATTTACTCCTGATGTGGTGCTGTAGGATAAGCACTAGCACTGGACTGCTAACCATAGGTCGGCAGTTCAAACCCACCAGCTCCTCCTCAGAACCCCTACGCAAGATCGCTGGGACTTGGAACTGACTCAACGGCACTTACCAACAACGCCCTAACAAGAAAAATTGCTCACATTGAGCTTGTCTTTCTGGTTAACCTTTTAGTCTCACCTTTTGGACTTTCTACTGAAGTTTTATGGAAGAACGTGAAAATGAAGTGCTGCTGCTTGGTGTGTGGTGTCTGTGACTGTCGGGTCTGTGTGACCGTCGGGGTCTCTGTGGCCGTCAGTCTTGGTGGGAGCCTCATCTTTCTCCCATGGAGCAACTGATAGGCTTGAACCTCTGACCTTGCGGTTCACAGTCCAGTGCTTATCCTGCCGAGCCTCCATGCTATTGGTGGTTTATCTTGATGACAAACGAGTGTCATACCCTGTGATATTCTTTCACGTGCACTTGAAAAGAATGCGTGTTCCACAGTTGTTGGATTTGAGGCTTTGCAATAGGGTTGTACCAGCCTTTTACTGATATTCCTAGTTTTATTCTTAGTTACTCAGACAAGAGAGTTGAAATCTCCAGCTATTGGTATGGATTTTTCTATATATTCCTTCATTGGCAGTTTTTCCTTCAGATATTTTGAAAACGCGTTATTAAGTCCTGTGGTGAAATAAGTTCCTCTATGTGACCGTTTGAGGCCTGGTGTGGCGCTGCAGCATAAACACTGGACTGCAACGTCAGTTTGAACTACAAGGTCGGCATGTGAAAGTCACCAGCCGCTCCTTGGAAACCCTGCACAGGGTCTCTATAGAATTGACTCCGTGGCACATAACAATAACACAGGGTCATTTGGCTTGGTTCCTTGATAAAACAGGTTGAGAGATTTTTCCCCTAAACCCTGAGTTGTTGCCTTTGCAGTAATTTTTTACCTTAGAGGGTTTGTTACCTTTGTCCAGGTTGATAGACATTTCTTGGGTAAGCTGTAAACAACTTACGGTTTGATTCTGGGCTGCAACCTGCCCTATGGTTAGCATGCACCTTGTAAGGATAGGTCCGTATGCTAATAAAGTGTTCATAGCTTCCTATGCAAATGCACTGTCTAGGACTACTGTGGAGGGTTGGTTAGTTTGTGGCCTTGCTGGGAAGTCCTTTTTTTGAAATTGATGATGAGTAGTCACTGTAAGTGGAGTCCTGGTGTGGTGCCGTAGGATCAAGCACTGGACTGCAAGGTCGGTTTGAACCATGGGGTCGGTGGTTCAAACTCACCAGTTACTCCTTGGAAACCCTATGGGTCACTATGTGTTGAACCTGACTCAACAGCATTTAACAATGACACCAGTCACTGTAAGGAGCCAGCCCCACATAAATTTTTCAGATAGAAGAAAGTCAACAGGAATCAGCAGAAAGAGAAAGAGAAGAAAGGAACCCACCCCCCCCTCCCCCAAGGGTTTTAACACTGAAGATAGTGAGAGGCCTGGGAGGGGACCTACTTGGGTGAGAGCGCAAAAATCTGAAGAAGGCAGACTTTGCCTACATACCTCCTGATCCTAATCCCAAGTTGTAACCTGTTGCTTCCTTAATAAACCTCTTAATTGTGTGTGTGGATTATGAGTTCTGTGTGGCCATTGCAATGTATGTCAGACCTAGAAAGGAAGTAGAGAGTGCCATCAGAGGGAAGCTTAGGGTTAGGTTGGTCAAAAGGTTGGAGGGTAGAGTTGTGTTTGACCTCCACCTCCTGGGAATCCATTTTGGGCTAATCCTGGTCATGGTTCCTTCTGAAGTTAGGCCAGGTCAGAAGCCACGACACCAGACTCCTAACAGCATGGTTGGCAGTTCAAGCCCACCAGCCTCACTCTGCCCTGTGTGGAGTGCTACTCCACAGATCTGAAACCCAGGAACCCTCCAAACCTCTTGCTTTGTCCTGACTCACTTTTGCTTCTCTGTGGGACTGTGGACTTGTTCCTTGCCAAACCGATGTGCAACCCCAGGACTTCACACACATCAGCATAGGGAACATGTAGCTGTCTTCATGGTAATGCCGATGCATGACCCTAGGCATTAGATCAGAATTGGCCACAGAGGCAGCCGGGCCTGGGAAAGACCACGTAGGAACGTGTGTGCTGCCTGCGCTTCCTTCTGGATTCTGCACAGATGCCTTTGGAAGCTGATGGACTGCCTGGCTCTGTCCTCAGCAATCTTACAGATGGGCTGTGCTTGCTTGTCTGTTACTGAGGTTAAAATCTGAAGCCATGGTGGGAGTGTGGGTTAGGCACTGGGCTGCTGACAACAGGATCAGCAGTTCAAACCCAGCACAAGAGAAAGATGAGACTTTCTGCTCTGTAAAGTTGTATAGTTTCGGAAACACTGTACAGGTTCATTATGAGTTGGAATCAACATGTTGGCTGTTAGTCTGCTTTTGATTTTTATATTGATAAGAAGCTTTGGTGGTGCAGTTGGTTAAGCACTGGATTGTTTACTGAAAGGTTAATGGTTCAACCTAGCAGACGCTCTGTGGGAGAAACATGAGGTAGTTTGGCTCTCTAAAGATTGACAACCTTGTAAACCCTAGAGAGCAGTTCTGGTCGGTCCTTTAGTATCGATACGAGTCAGAATCAGCTGCAAGGCAGTGCTGAGTTTGTTTTTGTATATGTCAACAGCTGTTACGTTTCTTAATGAATCGACCCTTGACAAATTTATGCACCAACCACTGAAGCCAGTGATGATGAAATTGTTGGAAGAAGTGCAACCAGAGTCCTCCTTGGAGGCCAGGATGGCCAAACTTCGTCTCTCATACTTCAGACATATTGTCAGGAGGGACCAGTCACTGGAGAAGAATATTATGTTTGGTAAGGTGGAGGGTCAGAGAAAAAGAGGAAGACCCCAGCGAGATGGATTGGCAAAGTGGCAGCATTGATGGGCTCAAGTATGGCAACAATTGTGAGGTTGGCCCAGGACCGGGCAGTGTTTCATTCTGTTGTATATAGGGTCGCTGTGGGTCGGTACCGACTCAATGGCAGCTAACAACACCCAACTTCCTCAGTCTGAAGTTGATTAAACAAGCAGTCAAAATGCATTGATAATTACTGGTGATTGGACTGCAAAGGTTTGGAACAAAGTGGGAGATCAGCAGTTGAAAAGTATGGCTTTGGTGATAGAAACGGTGCTGGAGATCACATGATAGAATTTTGTAAGAACAATGACTTCTTCATTGCAAATACCTTTTTTAAACTTTATAAAAGACTACATATGGACCTTACCAGGTGGAATACACAAAAGTCAAGTTGAGGTCATTTGTTGCAAGAGAAGGTAGAAAAATTCCTATCATCAGCCAAAAGAAGGGCAGGAGCAGACTGTGGAACAGACCCATCAATTGCTCACATGCAAGTTCAGGCTGAAGCTGATGATAATTAAAACAAGCCCACAAAAGCCAAACTATAACCTTGAACATATCCCACCTGAATTTAAAGATCATCTCAAGAACAGATTTGATGCATCAGGCACTAAATACCAAAGACCAGAAGAGTTGTGGGATGACATCAAGAACATCATACCAGGAAGAAAGCAAAAGGTCACTAAGAAAACAACAAGAAGAAAAACAAAATGGATGTCAAAAGAGACTCTGAAACTTGCTCTCCAGCATAGAGGTGCTAAAGCAAATGGAAGAAATGAAACCGTGCAAGAGCTGAACAGAAAATTTCAAAGAGCAGCATGAGAGAAGACAAGGCCAACTACAATGAAATGTGCAAAGACCAAGAGTTAGAAAACCAGAAGGGAAGAACACACTCAACATTTCTTAATCCAAAAGAACTAAAGAAAACATGCAAGCCTCAACTTGAAATATTGAAGGATTCGATGGGAAAACAAATTGAATGATGCAGAAAGCCTCAAAAGAAGATGGAAGGAATACACTGTCACTGCACCAAAAAGAAATGGTCAATGTTCAACCGTTTGAAGAGGTAGCATCTGATTAAGAGTCAATGATACTGAAGGAAGAAGTCCAAGGTGATTGAAGGCATTGGCAAAGCACAAGGCACCAGGAATTGATGGAATACAAATTGAGCTCTTGCCAACAAAGTCATGCAGCATTGGGGGCACTCGCTTATCTACGCCAAGAAATTTGGAATGCAGCTACGTGGTCAGCTGATTGAAAGTGACCCATATTTATGCCCATTCCAAAGAGAGGTGACCCAATGGAATACAGAATTATTGGACAATATCTTTAATATAGCACGCAAGTAAAATTTTACTGAGGATAATTCAAAAACAGCTGCAACAGTACGTTGACAAAGAACTTCCAGAGGTTCAAGCTGGATTCTGATGAGACCATGGAACAAGAGATATCAGAACGGACATCAGGTGAATCTTGGCTGAAAGCAGAGAATACCAGAACAATGTTCACCTGTGCTTTATTCACTAAGCAAAGGCTTTCGATCACGTGGATCGTGGTAAGCTACAGACGACATTGCATAGAATGATGAGTATTCTGGAACACTGAATTGTGCTTTTGAGGAAACTCTGCGTAGACCAAGAGGCAATTCTTTGAACAGAGTGAGGGAACACTGAATGGTTTTAAAATCGGAAAGCCATGCACCAGGGTTGTGTTCTGTCACCATGCTTATTTAATCTGTATATGCTGAGCACATAACTCAAGAAGCTGGATTATATGAAGAAAACCAGGGCATCAGAGGTGGAAGAAGACACATTAACAGCCTGCATTATGCAGATGATACAACCTGGCTTACTGAAAACGAAGAGGACTTAAAATACTTACTGATAAAGGCCTTTGGTATGAGTTGCACATCAATGTAAAGAAAACAAAAGTCCTCACTACTGGACCAGTACATAACATCAAGATAAATGGAAAAAAGATTGAAGTTGTCAAAGACTTCATTTTGCTCACATCAACCATCAACACTTATGGAACCAGGAGTTCAAGAAATGAAATGAAATATTGCATCAGGCATATTGTATGCACAAGAGCCCTTTTAAGTGTTGAAGATCAAAGATGTCAGTTTGAGAACTAAGGTGCACCTGACCCAAGCCATGGGATTTTTAGTAACCTTATGCGGAACCCTTGTATAGTGCTGTGAGTTAATGTGCCAGACTGCAAAGCTGTTTGAACTGCAAGGTCAGCAGTTCAAGCTCGCCAGTGGCTCCTCGGAAACCCTATATAGGGTCACTATGGGTCGGAACCAACTCGAGGGCACTTTACAACAACACAACAACAACATATTTCTGCAGAAGCTGAGCAGTGAATTAAGATCATAGGAGAATTGTTAGGTTTGAGTTTGGTGCTGGAGGAGATTATTGAAAGTACCATGGATTGCCAAAAGACCAAACCAATCTGTATGGAAGAAGTACAGCCAGAATGCTCCTTTGAAGCCAGGATGTCCAGACTTCAATGACCATATTTCAGACATAGTATCAGGAAGGACCAGTCTCTGAAGAAAGACACCATGCTTGGTAAAGTGGAGAGTCAGCGAAAAAGAGGTAGACCCCCAACAAAATGGACTGGCTCTGTGGCAGCAGCAGTGGCCTCAAGCGTAGCAACGCAGGACCGGACACCTAAAACAACAACTGCGACATCAGACTATGGAGCCGTACGGTGACTATGGATTTTAAAGGCCTGGAGATCAGATCCCAGTGACCAGGAGGGGACAGTTGATGGGTTTCCCTTGTTCTCTCTTTTGTAGTCCTGGCCTGGCCTGGTGCTGTAGGGTAGGCACTGGACTGCTAATCACAAGTTTGGTAGTTCACACCCACCAGCTGTTCCTTGGAAATCCTATACAGGGTAGCTACAGGTTAAAACCAACTCGACAACAGCAACTTTCTCCAACACCTTGGGGAATTTGTGTGTTTATTTCATCTAATCTAGTCAGAGATCTGAGGAGGGAGACGCTAGAAACAGGGGCAGTTCTACAGTTTTGCTCCCAAGGGTAATAGTTTTAGCTTATATATAGAAGACTTTACCAAGTAATATAATGTATACTTTGGGGATAGCAAAAGAGTAAATTTGATTATACTCTTTTTCCATTTTGCATATAAAGTGTTACAGGCAAGAAGTAGACATTAAAGTAGCAAATGATTTTACTTTAAAGATTTATTTCATTTCACTAACGTTAATTATTTCAGTCATAAATAATTTACTTGAGTATATTATTTATTTACTCTCTTAAAATACAAAATGTGTTTCAAATAGTTTTCACCTAGTACTTAAGTTTATGAATACTGACATCAGAAGGACCCCTGAAATGGGGCCCCTGAAACCAGATTTACCTAGGCAGCGTCTTACTTGGTGTCTTTGAGTGGCCATGACTCACTTCTGACTCCCAGCGACTCTGTACAGGACTTCTGAGGAGAGGCTGCTGAGTTTGAACCTTCGACCTTGTGGTTAGCCGTCCAGCGCTGAGCCTACATCTCCGCTCCAATCCTTTCAACTATGAGCTCAGCAAATTGCAAGTTTCAGTGAGAAAATTGGCCTGTTGTTTCAGGAACAGCCAGGCTTGATTTCCTCGTCTCTGCTTCTTGACTTGTAAAGCCTGTCAAGAAGGTGGTTTCACTGTCATTGAACTGGTGCCATGATTTACACCTCTGACTTGATGTGGTGCTCTGGCACTCCAGCCTTGCAGGCAGCACTGTCTCCCACAGACAATGTGTGGCCCTGCCTGTGTGTGTGCTGAGCGCAGCATCCTGTCGGGGCTGGAGCAGTGATCTGGACAGAGAGCAACACCGCCAGGCGTTTCGTTCAGACACTGCCCGCTGGAGCTCGACTTAGGGGCTGCTGACTCCTGTCTCTAGTTGGGGTTAGACCAGACTTGCTGCTCAGCAGGCAGACTCCAGGATGTCTCCACCTTTCCTCCCAGGAACACTGCCTTCTTGTTGCCCAACGCCTTTTCTCTACTCTTTTCTGGAATTTGCCTTGATGCCAGATGGGAGTTTGATTTAAACAGTTACATGAAAACTCAGTGCTGGTGTGTACTGAGCTCCTCAAGCCCCTGGCCTGTGGCTGTACGCTCAGCACTTACTGACCGCTCTCTCCCTGCAGATGAAAACTTCAGTCCAGCCAAGGAGGCCAAGGAGGTGAAGGAAGTGAAGGAATGGTTCGTGTACGCTGGGAACCCTCTGAAGCAGCCGGACCTGGTCAGGCCTCTTCCAGTGAGCGTCCCAGGTACCCTGAGCGGTGTGCCATGTCACTGGCCCGTCCTAGCAGAGCCAAGCGTGGCTCAACATACTCAGCAGGGCAGGCCTTGGTTAGGGTAGCAGCAGGTGCTGTCTGAGGATGTCCTAGGAAGCAGAGTCAGGTGCCAACCACACTTACCTGGACACTGTGCCCTACTGCCCTACACACGGGGCTGGATCATACGGTGGGGAAAGAGAGTGGGATGTGCCCCAAGGCAGAGAGGAGCCCAAGGGACCAGGCCGTCGTGGTGGACGGTCAGGAGTGTGAGCTCTCAGGGATCCCACATTCCAGGGGGCTGGCTGCTAGGGAGCTCTGCGGGTGCACTGGGCTCGGCAGACACTGCTGCAAGGATTGCAGTTAGGTCTCAACAGCCTTTGTTAACTGACTCTGTCTCTCAAAGTATATTTTGATGAGTTACTGAACTGAAGGAACTGAAAATTTGTTTGATTTTCATGGATGGTGATGTGAAACCTAAAGGGAGGGAAGCAAAACAGAGTTCACAGTCTTCCTTCTAGTTCTTAGTGTCTGAAGGTTAGGAACTGGGAACGCCCATTGGGATAATGTTCTCCATATAGACGGACACAGGTGAGGTGAGGTTTTACAGGGTATTTATAGTGGCCCTTTTCATTGTTTTACAGAACAAATATTTTCCTTAAAAGTTTATGTTTTGTGTACTTTTAAGTCCACAGGAATCTGTAGTTTACAACTAAGGATTTGGCTATTTCAAAGTGTTTTTTCGAATTAGAATTGTTTTGGGAAAGAGATTGAGGAAAATTATTTATAGAGAATTTTTCTGTATTCCATCTGTTAGTGATAGACACAAATCCAAAACTAAGTTCCCATGCATGATCCTGATTTTATGACAAGAAGTACTTTGAAAGGAGAGTCAAAATAATGTTCCGCAAATGCTTTCCTGCCTGTGTGATTTTCATGCCATAGTCTCGACTCCCAAACTTAGGCACTACTCTACAGTGTTAAGATGTGTGGTCAGCAGCTGTGGAATTGGGTCAGTTTTGGTTTTGCCTCTTGTCTTTTATTAGAAAGTAAGATATAGTGTTGAGCTTGTCAAAGATTTCCTTTTACCTGTATCCACAATCAACACCCACGGAAGCAGCAGTCAGGAAATCTAGTCGTGTATTGTATTGGGCCAATCTGCTACAAAAGACTAAAACATTAAAAAGCAAAAGTGTCACTTTGTTATCTGTTGGATGATACAGGAAGCATTAAAAGAAGATGAAAGGAATACGTAAAGTCACTGTAACAAATATTATTGATTAACATTCAACCATATGATCATGAACTGATGGTCTTGAAGGAAGAAGTGAAGATAAACAAGGCTCCAGGAAATCATGGCATACCGATTGAAATGTTCCAACATGCTGGAAACACTCACTTGTCTATGCTGATTGGAAGGGAAGAAATACATGTTTGTGTCCATTCAAAGAAAGGTGACCTGATAAAAGGGGAAAATATCAAACAGTAGCCTTACTATAGCATGCAAGCAAAACTTGGCTGAAGATAATTAAACAACAGCTGTAGCAGTATATTGACAAGGAGGATTCAGAAGAGGACATGGAATGTGGGACATCATTGCTGACAACAGATGGATCTAGACTGAAAGCAAGGAATACCAGAAAGGTGTTCACCTGTGTCTTACTGAGTGTGCAAAGGCATTTGACTGCATGGATAGTAAATTCAGTTATGGGTAACATTGTGAGGGATGTGAATTCCATAACACTTAACTGCTCATATGGAACGTGTGCGCTGACCAAAAGGCAGTTGTTTTAGTGATCAAGGGGATGGTGTTTGGTTTAAATTTGGAAAGCTGTGTGGCAGGGTTGTATTCTTTCACCGCACTGATTCACTCTTGTTGTTACTAAGTGCCATCGCGTTGGGTCCGATCCATAACGACCCTGTATCGGGTTTCTGAAGAGCAGCTGGTGAGCTTGAACCGCCGACTTGGCAGAGATCAAACCAACTTTGCAGTCCAGCACATGAACCGACAGCACCACACCAGGACTCCTATTCAATCTTATTTGCCCAGCAAATAATCCAAGAAATGGGATTTTGTGAAGAAGAGCAATGGCATGAGGATTGGAGGAAGACTCATCAGCAGCTTGCTGTATACAGAAGCTGCAGCCGTGTGTTCTGAAGGTGAAGAGGACATGAAGCACTTACTGATGAAGAGTAAAGATGTACTAATCAGTACAGAGTCCATCTCAACAGAAAGAGGATGAAAATCCACACAACTGGACCAGTAAGCAACATCATGATAAATGGAGAAAAGATTGAAGTTGCCAAGGAATTCATGTTACTTAGGTCCACAATCAACATCCATGGAAGCAGCCGTCAGGAAGTCAAATGAAATGCTGCATTGGACAAATCTGCTGCAAAAGGCCTCTAAGTGTTCAAAAGCAAAGATGTCACTTTAAAGGCTAAACTAACCCAAGCCATGTTATATTCAGTCATCTCATATGCAAGCCAAAGCTGAACAGTGAATAAGGAAGAGCAGAAGACTTGATGCCCTTGAATTTGGTGTTGGCAATAACCTTGACTATACCCTGGACTGCTGGAAGAAGTCCGGCCAGAATGCTCTTATGAGGAAGGATGGTGACACTTCATTTCAGCCACTTTGCAGTGTCATCAGAAGGGACCAATCCCTGGAGAAGGACGTTATGCTTGGTAAAGTAGCCCTGAAGAACGGAAAGCTCAGTTCACAAGGTGAATTGACACAGTGGCTGCCACAGAGTACTCAGGCACAGCCTTGATTGTGAGAAAGGCACAGGACTAGCTTGTGTTTGGTTCTGCTGTACATGAGTGCTACAGACCCGAGGCAGCCTCCCTCGTGTCCACGCCCGCCTCATCCAGTTGGTACTGTCGGCAGTGGAGCCCGTGTGCCCGCATGCCCTGCCTCCCCCGTGGCCTTGCTCCAAGTGCATCCTGTCAGCCTTCTGTATCCAAGCACATGAACTGAGCCTTCCTCCCTGTCCTGTGCTGTGTAATGGCCGTGTGGTCCCTTGTGTCCACTGATGGGCTGTCTGGGCGGCATGTGGATTTTGCTCAGACTAGCTGAGGTGTTGGACTGCCATTGTCCTCCAGTAGTGGTGGGCAGACTCTCTCTGTGAGGCTTGGGCAGAAGCACTTGAGGTTTTGGGGTGTTGTGGTCTGTCACAACACTAGTTCATCTGCGTGCTGCCCAGCTCGCTGGAATGGGTACCCTGGGCTCACAGGACCCCCCTCCCCTGTGCAAAGTTTTTTCTTTTTGTTCGTTGCTTGTTTAAACCAGGAAATTACTAAATTCCTTCACATTTGAAGCCTAAAGCATAGCAGGAAGGGCAGAGATTTGTGTCCTTTTGTATTTTTAGAAACTTGTTCTTTTTCTTTAGGAGGAACACCTAACTTAAAGACTCTGTGGCTGACCCAGGAGCCAGGCGTGCAGACGCAGCGCTTTGACGTGCTTCTCGCTTGCTTCAACCTCTCCTCCATGCAGGAAGACCTGCAGGCTGTCGAGGGCCCGTTGAGAGCCCTGTGCTGCCTCCTCATGTACCTCTTTGTGCAGGTAGTACCACTGCTGTGTGCTGTAATGTCCCTCCCCTTCATGAGGGCCGTGCTGTGGCCTCTCCGTAAAAAGAAGTCTCATGGTAAAGTGAGAGGGACCCTGCCCGTTGGATTTGTCCAGAGGTGGGACCCTGCCCGTTGGATCTGTCCAGAGGTGGGACCCTGCCCGTTGGATCTGTCCAGAGGTGGGTAACAAACTTCAGCAGCAGGAATCACGAGGACTAACTGCCGCTAAGAATCCACAGAGGTGATTGGTTCCTGTGAGACTCACTACCATCCAGTCCGTTCCCGCTCATGGAAAGCTTGTGCAGCGTTTCTAAGACTAAATCTTCACAGGAGCAGAAACCCTCATTTTTCTCCTGTGGTTTGGACTGCTGACCTTGGAGTTCACCGCCCAACTCCTACCGCACAGCGCCACCAGGCAGGGCTCTTTGGTTTCTATGAGGCAGAGGTCAAATGTGCCTCCACCAAGTCTTTGTAAAAGCAACTTGGGGAGCTCTCAAGTTGTCTCTTACCTCAGAAAGTCGGAGCCAGCCTCTTTCATTACTTTTGCACAAGGTCTGAGTTGATTGGTTGGACCCTGGACTGGTGATGGAAGCCCCGCCCTATAAACAGATGAGAACTGGCTTCTATCAAGGGCCAAAGCACAGAGGTTCCCAGTGCCCCCTGGGATATGGGGGCCCTAGACGACAGGTCTTCCCAGACCTACTAATAGTTACAGCTGGCAGAGAGCAGCTCCCAGCAGAGTGGAACCAAGCTCAAATCTGCTGCACTGGCTGAGAGCTGGGTGGGTTAGCTGACGGAGCTCCTGTAATGTCACCCTGCTAGACCTTGGACCCTGAACTGCTTCTGTTAGCTCCAGGTTATCCTAACCCTGTCATTTCCCTAATAAACCATGAACTGGGAGTATGGTCTGTGGGTTGTGTGGGCCTGGCAGTGCATTCTTAAACCCAGTAGGAAGAGAGTGTCATGGGGTGGCTGCTGTCAGCCTAGGAGGGAGTCCGAGGGGAGGCATGTGAACGGTCTCTTAGGAGCCAGCTGCATGCTGATGCTTACCGCAGCATTATCCCATGTCCCTGCCCCAGTTCTGTCAGTCCTCTACATCTGTGAGTCACTCCCTCCCATGATGAGACCCCACTCCCTTCTGACCCTTCTCTAGCCCTCTCCTTCCGCTTTGCTCTCGCACTACCTCGGCCTGGCTTCTTCTTATTGTCAGGTGCCATCTAGTTGGTTCTGACTTTGAGCGCCTCTGTCCACCAGGGAATGAAACTCTGCCCAGTCCTGTGCCGTCCTCACAATGATGTTTAAGTCCACTGTTGCTATTGCTGTCACTGTGTCAGCCCAGCTCACCTACTTTACCCAGTGGGATTGGGGCAACCCGTCCAGGACTGGTAATACGTTATAGAGAGGAGGTCTCTGCATCCTCACTGCTAAGAACATTTCACTGTATAGCTTCCAAGACACATCTGTTGGTTCTTTTGACAGCACAGTAATTCAAATTCCTCAGTGCTGGGGTCTTCCTCATTCACTGTCCCACTCAACTCTACTTAGCCTCCAGAATTCTTTACAGCCAGTAGCAACTCCCTCATCTCCCGTACTCTTTGCTGTACCCTCGGATCCACAAAGAATTTGAAGAGGCTCAGGGTTTGGGATTCTGGTGTTTTTAAACCAGGATCCAAGAACATTTCTCATCTGGGATTGGTGGAGGTAGCATTTATCCTGCCCTCGTCACCTCAGTCCAGCTTGGCAGTGGTGGCATCTGTAGGCAGAGGGTCTTTGTTTCATGGCTAACTCTGGCCATTTGTGCCAAAAACAATGAGCACTTAGATTTCTCTAAGATTCCTCGTGGACATTCTGGAACTTTCAACATAGCTAGAGAGAATATAGAGGGCAAAACCCCTAAAGAAGCCCGAGGAGAGTGCCTGTGCCCTGTGAGAGCCGGGGCTGGCAGCCAGGGAGGACAGATTGGCAGCCAGGGGGGACAGACTGGCAGCCAGTAGGGACAGACTGGCCTTGTGCGTCTCCCCCAACCTCCCCCCCACCCCCAGCTGCTAGTTGGTCCCCTGAGGTCTCCACGGCCCCTGCGTGTGTGGCTGCGTGTGGTAATTGGGAGTCACTGCGCACGTATTGACTTTCCCACAGCCTTATGCCTCCTTCTCTCTCCTGCCCAGGTAGACACGCTTTGCCTGGAAGACTTGCAAGCTCTGATAGCACAGGCGCTGTGCCTCCAAGGGACGTCGACGGCCCAGCTGATGGACTTGCAGGTACTAGCTAGACCCCAGTGACCATGCTCAGTGCTCTTCCCACCTCATTCTTATGGTGTTGACATTTCACAAGGAAAACCACAAGGAGGCTGGGGCTGAGGGCTTTTCAGAGTGCAGTGACCGCTTCATCCCTGGGGCAGGCGGGGGTGGTCAGTGTCCAGGTGAGCTGGAGCCTTGTTAGCGAGTGAAGTAATGGCTTACAGTGGTGCCCCCTCCTTTCCCTTGATCCCACTACCTCAGCGTATGGTCACCCACACCTTCCGGCAACAGCCAACGAGCTGCTGTCAGGATACAGGCGGTGGTGCCTCTGAGAAGCGTGGGGTTCTAACAGTGTGACGAGAACAGCTCACTGTTCACTAACAGTTCAGTTAAGCCCTCCGTTCCTGCTCTCTCAGGCCTGATGGATTATTTGGGCCCCCAAGGGTATCAGTGAATCTCAGAGCTTTGTTCTGTGAACATCCTTTGATGGCGGTCACGAGTCTGTCCGTGAATTTATGGATTGAATAAGTTTTCACATACTTTTCTAGTGGAAAAAACTAATAAGATTAATTCATAAATGAAATTTTAATCCAGCCTCACACCTCATATTGGGTAATCCATAAACCAGTTCTTACAGCTGGTCAAGTCAGTGAGCACGGCCAGATTGTTTTGCTGTTGTATTAGCAGTTTCATCATATTTTCAAACAAGCTATTAGTGTTTGTGTGTGTGTGTGGTTTTTGTTTTTTTCTCCTGTTAGTCAAAACAAAATTTAGAAAGTGCCCTGCTAGGTAATGGCAGAAGTCCTTAAGCGATAGTCAGAATACAGTGGCAGCAAAAAGGGGTGTTGCCGGGGTCTTGCCTCGACATAGGGGTTCGGTTCACGAGGTGGAGATACCTGATGGCGATAAAGATAGCAAAAGAGACACAGAGACGCAAAGAGAGAGACAAAGAGACACTCCGAAACCAGAGTGAATGCTGGACTGGCATCAGGCTGATCCTGCATTGCAAACATCTCAGCCACGAAGGCTGTAATATCCTGCATAGTAAACATCTTAGCTAAACAGGCAGTATGGTTGCAAGGCTAGACTGTGCCCCCTGCATGCTGTAACGCACGCCTTGCCAGTCGTAATGCACCTGGATTCGTTCTGCGCCTTCCTTTTATTTGGGGGAGGTACTTTACACAAAGTAAGGAGGGGCTAAGACAAGGTACAGCTGTCAATCTTTTCCAGACATTCAGGCAACTTTACATCATACTTCTCAGGTTCTAATCTCAGGATCGCAACTTGGTTTCTCAAGCTTAATTAACATACCTTTTAGCACCTAGCCTCAAATGGAGGGAGGAAAGGGAGGATTGGGAGGATACCCATTGTGTCAGCTGCCCAGCCCAGGTTCTTCAGGAAAAGAGGCCCTGGGTGAATAGGCAGCACCTGGAAACACTTTAGGGAGGGCATTCCTATTGTCTTTGGAACAGACCAGGGAGCCACCCAATTTACCTTGAATGAATTCTCTGAGGGAAGAACTTTGCCTGTTTGGAATTTTACAGTCTTGACTTTTAGGAAAATATTACATTTATCTGTATATATCAAGGGCTTCATGTCTGCAATTAATAAAACATAACTGGATATTAAGATGAAAAATAATTTGTTATTAACTGCCAGGTGGCTAGATCTGTTACACTCGGGCCTATAGGGCTTTGAACCTCTGACCAGGCCTTCACCGTCTGCAACAGGGAGTGAAGGAGAATAATGTAAAGTTGGAGATGTGGACCGTGATTGGAGAATGAAGGCGCAGGATGGACTGTGATTGGAGAGCATGAAGGTGCACATGTGGATTGTGATTGGGAGAGAATGAAGGCATTATCAGAATGAGCAGTTGGGACAGACAGGAAGGACTGCATTTGTAAGAGAAGTAGATGTAGATACAACTCAGCCTAGAGATTAGGAAGGATGGCTTTTGGAAGAGAATGGAGACATGAAAGGAAGGACTGGCTATCAGATTGGGGATGTGGACAGGATGGACTTTAGATGTTGGGGAGGAGACATGTGATGAGCAGGACCATGAAGAACTGAATGGAGATGGGTTAGGAACAATTGTGGTTGTTGGAGAGTGGAACCGTGGTCATGTCAGCCTGTGTAACTAACTAGGAGAGGACGGAGATGTAGACAGATGGAACTCTGAGACACAGGGACCAGTGAGTGGGCAGGGCCCCTGCAGTGGACACTTGAGTGCCAACTGGCCATTTTTCCACTGGCTACTTGGGTCATGATGTGTGGCTACCATTTATACAGACTTGTCCCCTGTTCCTGCCTCCATGTTTGGTGGCTACATAAGCAATTTCAAGGTCAGGGAGAGAAGTGCCTCCAACTTTTTATCTTCGTAAGCCGTTCTCTGGGGTTTCTTTCCTTTCCGTAGATGATGTTATTGTTTCCATATATAGTTAGTGATATTTTTTTCCATCTCTTTAAAGAATGATGTTGGAATCTGGATTGGGATTGCATTATTCTATAAATTGCTTTTGAGTTGTTGTTGTTGTTGTGAAGTGCCATCGAGTTGGTTCCGACCCATAGTG
>NW_006408879.1:2063109-2070301 GCF_000296735.1 Chrysochloris asiatica
ATTGTTGGGAATGTTGTATTCACGTGTTGATTTTGGTTCTTTCCTCTTTTGCGATGTGTGTATTTATTGCTATAAATTGCCCTTTAAACACTGCTTTTGCTGTGTCCCAAAGATTTTGCTGTATTTTATTTTCATTCTCATTTGAGTCAAGGAATTTTTTTCCTTTGTTTCTTATTCTCTGAGATGTTTTAAATTTTTTTTTTTGAGGCTTGCTTTGTGGCCTAGCATATAGTCTATTCTGGAGAATGTGCTATGTGCCCTGGAAAATCATGTGCATTGTGCTGTTGTTGGGTTGAGTTTTCTGTATAAATCTATGAGGTCAAGTTGGTTGATTGTGTTGCTCAGTTCTTCTATGTCTTTGTTACAGAGTTTCTTTCTAATTGTTCTGCCCTTTGTTGAAAGTGGTGTACTGAAGTCTCCTGTTAGTGTAGAGTTGTCTTTTTATTTCTTCAAATCTGTTAAGAGTTTTATTTATGTATTTTGAGGGGCTCTTTCATTGGGAGCAAGCTATTTATTATGATTTTGTCCTCTTGTTCAGTTGACCCTTAATCATGAGATAATGTTATTCTTTTTCTCTTTTCCTGGTCTATGCCTTAAAGTCCATTTTATCAGAAATGAACACTGCCACTCCTCCTCATGTTTTTATTACTATTATGTTTATATAGTTTCCATCCTTTGATTGTTAAGTTTATTTTGTCTTTGTGTAAAACTTGTATCTCTTTTATATTGAAGGGTCTTGTTTTCTTAACCATTATGCTACTCTCTGAGTCTTGAGTGGTGAATTTCATCCTTTGACAATCAGTGAATTATTGTGCGGTGGCAATATAGGAGAAGCACTGGATTGTCAATCGTCAAGTTGGCAGTTCAAACCAATCAGCTGCTCCTTGGGAACCCTATGGAGGGTTGCTATGAGTCTGAACCAATTCTACAGCGCTTAACAACCACAGCAACATGAGTTGCTGAGAGTCATCTTGCTGTGTGTTTCTTGTGGTGCTCCTGGTTTCTTTGTTCCATATAGTTTTCTTTGCCAAGTTAATTTTGTTTGTGAATTTTCATGTCAACTTCTTTATTGCTGTTATTTAATGTTTACAGAATCTTCATGGTTTACCCTTTTCTTAATTTGATATGAAGATGTATTAATTTAATTTCTTTGAGGTTACCCTGTAATTCATTAATTTCTTCCCCAGTTTTAAACAGTCTGTTTTATCTTGAAATCTACTTGACTTCCTTACCATTTGGAAGTTCTATAACTATACTTTGCCCTTTTTTGCTTTGTTGTTGTCTTCATTATAAATTGATATCTCTGATTTCTATTTTCAGTCTTGAAGGTTTATTTTACTTTTGATACTTCCATATCTAGATTTAATTCTGGTGGTGTTGACTTCTGCTATTTGTTCTCAGTCTAAATAAAAATGGTCTAGTTTTTACAATTTCCTTTAATTTCTGTTTATTGGAAAATGTTGTAATTTCACTGTCACATGTGAGGAACAATTTGTTGGGTATATGATTCTTGGTTGGCACCTTTCAAAGTTTTGTATACGTCTCCCCGTTGCCTTCTTTCCAGCATGGCGTCTGCTGAGAAATCAGAGCTTAACCTTATTGGTTCTCCTTTTTAGGTAACTTTTTGTGTTCCCCGAGCTGCTTTCAGGATTCTTTCTATGTCTTTGCTTTTGGAGGGTTTGATAATCACATGTCTTGGTGATTTCATTTGGGTTCTTTCCTACTTGGGGTTCATTCAACTTCTTAAATGGTTATTGTCTTAGGTTGGGTTCTCTAGAGAAGCTAAACCAGGGGAACTTACCTATATGTATGTATGTGTGTCTATTTATATAAAGAGAAGTAGTTTATATCAAGTAAATGGCTAGCAGATGTAGATATGGGAGAGTCCCAAGTCTGGGTCAGATGAACCAAGATGGGCAGGCAGACAGATAGAGAATAATAAAGCTGGCCACCAGCTCAAGTCCAAGGAAGCAGGACTTGAAGGACGAATCATGCAAGATCGAGACCCAACAGAAAGCTGTATGTATGTTCTAAATTATGTTGAGGTCCATGTTGTTTAAAAAGATATTTGCAATGAAGAAGTCATTGGTTTTGGAAAATTTTGTCATGAGATCCCCAACATTGTTTATTTCACCAAGGGCATATTTTGTGGCTACTGATCCTTCCTCTTTCTTTCCAGCCTTTGCATTCTAATCACCTGTACTTATCAGTACATCTTGATTTTATGTTTGGTCTATTATAGACTGAAGAAGCTGGTAGACTTTTTCAGTTTCATCACTGGCTTTAGTGGTTGGTGCGTAACTTTGAATAATAGTGGTATTAACTGGTCTTCCTTGTGGTTATATGGAGATTATCCCATCACAGACAGTGTTGTACTTCAAGATAAATATTGAAATGTTCTTTTGACCATGAATAGGTGCCATTCCTCTTCATTTGTTGTTCCTGGCATAGTACACCATATGACAGTCTGATTTTAAAAGGCCAATTCCAGACCATGTCAGCTTACCTAAAATGCCTTGGTGTGTGCACATGCGCCTATGATCTGGCACATGTGTGAACACGTGTATTGAATGTGGTGTGTGTGTGTATGTGCCTGGTGTGTGTATAAATTATGAACCAACTCTGGAGTCAGGCTTTTGACAGACATCTGACCAGTTTCGGATAAAGCGCAGCACAGCAGAAAGTTGAGGCTCAGGCGTGACTTGCCTGAAGCTAAAGTGTTGAGGTCAGGATTTCCCCTGGTCTCTGGAATCCCAGTGTGCCATGTTTTCTTTATGCTCCTATGCTCATTCCGAGGCCTTCTCCATGTCTGAAGCCCTTTTTCTGAGTGGTTCTTGGGTGGTAGTACACGTGCCTACACGGGTGCTTGGGAGCAGGCCGGCGGGGACTTCAGTGGGTTTTGGAGTTGTGAGTGGGCATAGGGTATGTCAGCCTGGAGAAAGGTCCTGAACAGAGACCAGAGGAAGGTGACTAGCATGGTGGGAGAAACCAGTGAAGACAGGAGCACAAAGAGGGCCAAAACGCATGGGGCCGTGTTGGTGTCCGGCTGTGCTGTGGGCCAGGCAGATGGTAGCACGGCCCGTCTGAGGGAGGCAGGAGCAAAACTGGATGTCACCAGCTCTCATGCGCCTTCGATGTGCTCTGGCTCTCACCCCTCCTTTCTGCTCCCTGGAAATCCTGTGCAGGGTCGCTATGTGGCAACTTAACAAACAGAAACCAGGTGTGAGGGTTTTCCCCTCTGCGTGGTTAGTGTCCCTCAGTTCTACATCCAGGCTTCCAGGATGATGAGATCCAGGGTCAGTGAGTAAAGGTGCCTCCGGCCCCTCTAGGGCCCCCTCCTCATAGAGAAGCATGAGCTGCGAGTAAAGCTCTGGATCTGGGCTCACAGTGCTTGGGGAGCATTGAGGTTTGCCTCATGTATGTGGTCCTGTGTTGCCAGCTGGGGCTCTCCAGCAAATAAAGGTTTTCTGGAATGAACAATGCGGAACCGTGGAGTTTAGTGATTCAGAGAAAGGGCAAGTGGCTCTCGGTCACAGCGATGCCAGGGAAGCGGGGCCAGCTCTTGACCTTTGTTTGACGGAGCTGCTTCCACATTCTGTGTCTTCAGAACACCTGCTTCTTTTGTCAGGAGATTCCTCATGAATGGAAAGAATCTCAGCATGGAAGCTGTAAGCTCAAGCTCTGCCTTCTAGCCAGAGGCTCCAGTGTTTTGTTGTCTTGTTGGCTGATAAACAGTAATTCTGGTGGCCTCCCCCCCACCCACGCCCCATTTACATTCCTCCTGTTGACCTGTGTTTGGGTCCATAATGTGTCATCTCACGGAACTGGTAATTGGGTGAGCACATAAACACCACCCTACTGGCCTGTTTACCGATCAACAGTAAATATTGATGCTGGGGTCTGTGTGCAGGCAGGTGGAACAAACTGGTTCTTCCAGATCACTGCTGCCGGACAACCCCCGGCCTGTTTCCAAAACAGGGGCTGCTTGTGTTTATTAGGTTCCCTGAGACTGAGCTCAGGTCTGGGAAGGAGTTTCAGGATTAGAGGCAGGGAGTTTAGATAAGTGGTTCCCTGTTGTCATAGAGACAATGCAAACAGAAACATACATCAGTTCCCCAGTTTCCACACCTGTCATTCAGTGACATTGACAACGGTTCTCACCCTCATTCCTTGACATGCTCCGTTACTTGTTCATGTAAACGCTCGTCCCCTAAGCTTCCGGTGCAGCCTTTTAAGTTGCAGTTGTCAGTTGGCCACATGTGATGGTGGTTGTGTGCCATTGAGTCTGTTCTGTCTCTTAGAGGTCCAGTATAGGATTTCCGATGCTGTAAATCTTTACAGAAGTAGAAAACCTCATCTTTTCCCCCAGAAGCTACTGGTAGCTTTGAACTACTTACCTTGTGGTTAGCAGCCCACCTCGTAACCCATGACGCTACCAGAGTTCATTCTGATCACATAGATTGTCATTGCTAAGTGCCGTCGAGTTGGTTCCGACTCATAGCGACCCTGTATTAGGGTTTCCAAGGAGCAGTTGGTGGGTTTAAAGTGCTGACCTTGTAGTTCGCAGTCCAGTGCTTATCCTACAGTGCCACACCAAAAGTCCATATAGATCATTTTTTAAAAGAGCAAAATGCGACCTCCACTGTCCCACCCCGCCTAGTCCGGCTAAGACACGGTGTATGCTGAGCCTCTACAGCCACCAGCTCCTGCAAGTCCTGAGTCTTTGCTTCCCACTGCTGACTTGCTGGCCGCTTCTCTGCCCTCTCCGCCTAATGAAACCGCTGGTTGGTGGGCCAGGTGCCGGCAAGGGAGCCCTCTGCACCTGCATTGTTGAGAAATACTGCTGTACACACCTTTCTGCACGAGAACGCCTTCGTGATGAAAGAAAGAACTCAGATTTACAATAAGGTGAACTCACTGAAAAGTACATTAAAGAAGGAAAGATTGTGCCAGTTGAGATAATCATCAGCTTGTTGAAGAGGGAAATGGATCAGACAATGACTGCTAACACCCAGAAGAAGAAATTCTTGATTGATGGGTTTCTAAGAAATCCAGACAGTCTTCAGGGTTGGAACAAGACCATGGATGGGAAGGCAGCTGTATGTGTTGAAGGAGACTTCAGGGAATGTTTTTGGTTTAAGGTTTCAAGATTATCTCAAAGCAATACTGGTGGAGGTTCATCCAGCTCCATGGCTCCAAAAAGTGAATGAAGTCCATGAAGATTTCAATTCTCTTCTGCATTTCCCTCCTTTTGATGAGGATTCTTCTATGGAATCTTTGGTGAAAATGTTCGGTAAGGATAACCAGGAACCCTCAGTTCTTCTGGTCTCCTGGCAAAGAGGACGGCTGTTCATGAGGCAGTTAGCCACATATCTCATAGCCTCCTCCTGTCCCTGACTCTCCTCTTGTCTCTGCTGCTCAAGGTGAATAGACAGACCAGTTGTGCCTTGGATGGCCTCTTCCAAGCTTTGAAGACCTCAGGCACTGTGCATGACCTAGGAGATAGAACAGAGCATTAAACTTGTTATTAGCCCAATTAACTAGGTGTGCCACGAAACTCTGACCCTAAACTACCAATCCAAGGAACCAAACCCTGTGAGATCTCGGGTTGTCCATACCAGCCTTAGTAGCTAACTCTTTCTATGTATGTGGTTCTTTTTAGGCTTTGTTGTCAATATGGCTATACCACAGTTTTTGCCAATTCAACATTTTATAGGTATGGTGGTGGTGGTACAAGTGCAAAAAAAGGCACCAAACATCCCTCCCTCGCCCTCCCTACTAAGGTGTGTTTGTTAATCCATTGCAGTGTCCACACTCACCGTTATGGGGTTTATTTGTAGTTAATTAGGGCTCACAGTGACCTTGAGCACAACGGAAGGAAACACTTCCAAGTCCAATGCCATCCCCGTAATTCCTGCTAGAATTGAGCCCAGGGTCTCTGCTACTGTGGTGGCTGATGTGATGCTGTAGGATAAGCACTGAACTGCTAACCACAAAGTCAGCAATTCACAACTACCAGCTCCTGTGAGTTGGAACTGACTTGATGGGCTTAAAAATAAACAACATACTCAAAGTCATATTTTGGCTTTTGGACTTAGTTTAATGTCTTCAGATTCAGCTTGAACTTGCATATGATCGATTGATGGTGTACTCCACAGTCTGCCCCTAGTCTTGTTTTGGTTGATAAGCTTCTCCATTGTCTCTTCTCACAGATGTAGTCAGTTTGATTCCTGTATATTCTATCCAGTGAGGTCTACATGTATAGATGACTTTTATTTTGTTGAAAAAGGGTATTTGCAATGAAGAAGTCATTGTTCTTCCAAAATTCTATCATATGAATTCCAACATCATTTTCTATCACCAAGGCCATATTTTCCAGCTACTGATCCTTCCTCTTTGTTTCCAACTTTCCTATTCTAAACACAAAAAGTATGAAAAAATCTTGATTGCATATCTTATCAATTTCAGACTGAAGAATTTGGTAGACTTCAGTGGTTGGTGCATAAATTTGAATAGTAGTGGTATTAAGTGGTCTTCCTTTAGGTGTGTGAATATTATACTGTAATGGACAGAATTGTACTTCAAGATAGATCTTGAAATGCTCTTTTTAAGTATAAATGTAATGCCATTAATCTTCAATTTGTCATTCCCTTCATAGGAAACCATTTGATTGTCAGATTCATAATGGCCAATTTCCATCCATTTCGGTTTCCTAATGCCTAGGATGCTGATTTTTATGCATTTCATCTCATACATTCCACATTCCGATTACTAATGATGTTTGCAGGTGTCTATTCTCATTTTGAGTTGTGCCCATCAGCAAATGAAGGTCCCAAAAGCTTTACTACTTTCATGCCATTAAGGTCAACTTACTTTGAGGAAACAACTCAGACTCGGCCGTATTTTGAGTGTCTTCCACCCTGAGGGGCACATCTTTCGGCACTTTATCTGACAGTGTTCTGCTGCATTCCTAAGATTTTTCAGTGGCTAAGAATTGTGGCGCTGTCGAATAAGCAGTTTGAACTACAAGGTCGGTGGTTCATACTCACCAGCTGCTCCTCAGAGCACCACTTTCTATGAGTTGGAACTGACTCAGCAGCACTTAACACAACAGCGATTCAAAAGTGGTCTACCTCTTTGTTGTTCCTGATTGGAAGAGATCCATATTTGTGTCCATTCCAAAGAGAGGTGA
>NW_006408879.1:2070401-2071120 GCF_000296735.1 Chrysochloris asiatica
TCAGGCACACTTTAGTCCTCAAACTGACATCTTTGCTCTTCAACACTCTAAAAAGGTCTTAACTTATAGCTCTGATAAGACTTCCAACACAATATTGAATAGAATTAGTGATACAGGGCAGCCATGTCAGGTTCCTCTTCCAGACAAGGGAATGAGGGCTTTCAGTTTCTCTCCATTGGGACTGATGTTGGATGTTGGATTTATATACATGCTCTTAATTATGTTAAGGAGTTTCCCTTCAGTTCCTACTTGTTGATACTTTTCCTTTGCTTTAGTTTTATGGTGGGTGGATTACGTTTTTCTAATGTTGAACTGTCCTTGCATCCATGGAATGAATCCCACTTGGCTGTGATGTATCTTTTTTGTGTGTATGTCTGTATTCATGAGGGATATTGGACTATAATTTTCTTTTTAGTGACATCTTTGCCTAATTTGGGTATTGGTTACACTCATTTCATAAAACACATTCAGGAGTTTTCCATCCTTTTCTATGTTCTGGAATAGTTTTTGTAAAATTGACCTCAGCTCTTCCCTGAACATTTGGTAGAATTCACCAGTGAAGCCATCTGGACCTGGACTTTTTTTTGTTGGGCGTTTTATAATTACCTGATCAGTTTCATCTTTTGTTATGGATCTGTTCAGGTTTTCTACTTAACTCTGTGTTAGTTTATGTAGGTTGTGTTTTTTGAAAAATGTATCCATTTCTTGTTGTTGTTGTT
>NW_006408879.1:2078260-2080213 GCF_000296735.1 Chrysochloris asiatica
GTAGACCCAGGTGATCACCAGCGAGCATACTAGCCGGTTTGTGGGTTCTTAATCCTAGACGGGGGTGTTTTCCCTGATGCTTGGAGCTCAAAAAGCGAAACGGTCTGCTTTTTTCTGCAGGTCTTTCTTTCTGTAAGAAACTTCTGTTATCCCATCAGTTCTGGGTTGGCCTGCTTGTCTTTTCAAATGAAAATGTCCCAACTTAGAGGACTCCACCTAAGGTCCCATAGTCTGCAACGGCTTAACAAGAAGCCTATTTCTCTGGGCAAAATTTAACTTCTCTTTTAGTAAATCCAGTCTATTAACAGGCTGAAGTCAGGCTTATAAGATTTTTGTAATCATAATTTCCAATATTAATTTCTATCACACTTGAATGTCTTTTTTACAATTGTAGTAAAATAACAGGTAGGGGAAACCAATATCCACAAGGCAGTCAAACAAGAATCAACTTCTTGTCTTACTGATTCTTTCTGTTGTTTTTCCTAATTCATTCATTGCTGCTTTCATCTTTATTCTTTCCTTCTGGTGATTGTAGGCTTACTTTGTCAGTCTTCTTCTAACTGTTGGTGATGTTACGTGTGTGCATTGATGTGGGTTCGCTATTCTTTTTGGACGTGTGCCTTGATTGCTATAATTTGCCCTCTAAGTACAGCTTTTGCTGTGTTGCACAGGTTTTGGTAGGTTGTGCTTTCATTCTCATTTGATTCAAAGAGTTTTTCTATTTAGTTTTTATTTGTTCTATTACCACGATAGTAATCACTTGCCATGTATTTGATTTGGTTTCCTTGGTCCTATTGTTGATTTCTAATTTTATAACATTGTGATTTGAGAGGATGGTTATAGTATTTCCATGTTTTAAAATTGATTGAGGCTTGCTTTATGGCCTAACATAGGGACTATTCTGGAGAACAGTAGCATAGATATTTATTTACTGTGGTTATGTCCTTTCGTTCAACTGACCATTAATCATGAGATAATGTCCTTCTTTGTCTCTTATACTGGTTTTTGCCTTAAAAATCTATTTTATCAGAAATTAATATTGCCACTCCTGTTTGTTTCTGATTGTCATGAGCTTAATATAGTCTTTCTATAGAAGGATCCTGTTTTCTTATCCATGTTGGTACTCTTTGTCTTTTGACTGGTGTTTCTAACCCACTGATGTTCAGAGATATCATTGATATGTATGAATTGATTGAAGTCACTTCGCTGTGTATGTTTTTGTGGTGATGCTGATTTCTTATTCATGTTTTCCTGTAATGAGTTCATTTCTTGTTCTTGTCAGTTTCTTCATAGTTTTAATGTTTACAAAATCTTCATGGATTTTCCTTTTCTTGGTATGATGTGAAGATGTATTAGATTTCTTTGAGGTTACTCTGCAATTTGTTAATATATTTCCCTTTTTAAAACAGTCTGTTTTATCTTGAAATCCACTTGACCTCCTCGCCATCTGGAATTCTGTAACTATACTTCTCCCTCTTTTTGCTTTGTAGTTGTCTTCATTGTAGATTGATATTTCTGATGCTTTATTTTCAATTATAAGGTTTTATTCCACTCGGAATTCCCTTGTATCTGGATGGAATTCTGGGTATTGTTAGCATGTACGCCAATCTCTGCTTGTTGTTTGCTGTTAATTGTCCTCAGTCCAAAGGGTTCCCTTTAGTGTGTTTTGTAACGTTGGCTTGAATTTTTACAAATCTTGTTAATTTCAGTGTATCTGGAAATGAAATTTAGTTGTCATATTTGAGGGACAATTTTGCTGGATTTATTCTTCTTCTTGTTGTTGTTATTGTTAGGTGTCATCAAGTAGGTACTGATCCATAGTGACTTTATGCACAGCAGAACAAAACACTGGCGGATCCTGGGCCAAGCTCACAACTGTTACCATGCATGAGTCCATTGATGCTGCCACCTGGCCAGTCCATCTCATTGGGGGTCTTCCTCTTTTTCTCTGAC
>NW_006408879.1:2082043-2083104 GCF_000296735.1 Chrysochloris asiatica
CATTGATTCAAATATACTCCTTTGCCCTTTCAGTGTATTGTCCATTTCTGATACCTTAGTATTGATCTTCTGCATTTTTGTCTGCAGGCTTTATGTTGTCTCCAATGCTGTAGCCTGTGGTGCTTTTCTGAATTTTTTCTTGTTTTTCTTGACCTTTCTGTCAGTCTTTTGTTGTTGTTGTTGTTGTTGTTGTTAAGTGCCATCGAGCTGGTTCCAATTCATAGCAACTGTGTATAGAGTTTCTGAGGAGCGGCTGGAGAGCTTGAACTAACGACCTTGCAGTTCAAATGACCTTGCAGTCCTGCCCATTAACCCATGGTGCATTCTCTTGAATTCTTTTTCAGGTAGGTCTAGTGCCTCTTTTCCCTCAAATACATTTTTTAATTCCACCTGTTGGTGGTTTATTTGAGCTCCTCTGCCTTGTTTCTTCATATGCACAGAAATTGTCGGCTACTTTGGGGACATTGTGCTGTCATTGTATTTGTGTTAAGTTGATGAATGTATGTTGATATATTTTTAGACACTCACCAACCTTCATTGGAAGATGAACTTGTGTACTGTTCTCTGTTCACTGTGTGTGCAGTTCAGCTCAGGGTGGATTAAGCTGGCGTTGGTTTTTTGTCTTTGATCCAGTGTATAGCAGCTGGTACTGACTCTAACCCAGTGATGGCTGGGGTTGTACAGGGTGTGGCTGTGAGCTGTATGGCTGTAATTGTGATCTGTCTGCTGATGCAAGAAGGAAAAACGCGCACAAGACAGAAGGAAAACAAAAACAACAAGATAAAATAGTAATAAAAAAAAGGGCTCTGGCTTTTTCTGCATGAACTGCACTGTCTGCTGGCCTCTTGCCATCACAGCTGACCAAGAAAGTTCAAGGTGGTCCACTGAGCCTGTCCAGCCCACCCAGATACCAGATAACCAGTATTTCTTTTCATTTCACTTTTCCTTTTCTGTACCCTTGAATTTATCCCTCCTGAATTTAGAGATCATCTGAAGAACAGATTTGATGAATTAAACACTAAAGACCGAAGACCAGAAGAGTTGTGGGATGACATCAAGAA
>NW_006408879.1:2084956-2090826 GCF_000296735.1 Chrysochloris asiatica
GTTCTGCTGTGCATGGGGTTGCTATGAGTCGGTTCCGACTCGATGGCACCTGACAACAACAACAACAACAACCCTTGGCACCCCTTCAGCCTTTTCTCCTACTAAGAGCTAGATTGTGGCTTCAGTAGGGATCACACCCTCAGCATCCACCTCTTTACAGCTCTGACTGACTAGAAAGTGGAAGCTTACCTGGGGGTGTATGCTGGTGGCGGTTGGCCTTCTCTCAGTATCTTCAGTTCTTGATCGTATGCTACCTTTTAAATGACTGAACAGCAGCCATTTCTTTCTGATGTAGTGACTCTGTGTAAACCTTCCATCTTCTGTTGGTGTATTAGCATCATTCAATAATTTGCCCATGAAGTTCTTCAGTATTGCAAATCTAGGCTTGGAATTTTTTCTTCAGTTCTTTCGTCTTAAGAAATGCTGAATGTGTTCTTCCATTTTGGTTTTCTAACTCCAGGACTTTGCACATTTTGTTTTAATGCTTGACTTTGTCTTCTTGAGCTGTTCAGCTCTTCATTGCACTGTAGCTTATCGATGCCATCTTTCATCATTCATTATGGCCTTTGCTTTCTTCCTGTAGGATGATCTTGTTATCCAGCGGCTCCTCTGGTCTTCAGTCACTAGTGTGTAATGCATCAAATATGTTCTTGAGTTGATCTGTAAATTCAGGTGGGATATGGTCAAGGTCGGTCAGATTTTGGCTCTCATGGACTTGTCTTAATTTTATTCAGTTTCAGCCTGAATTTGCATGTGAGCATTGACGGTCTGGTCCACAGTCTGCCCATGATCTTATTTTGGCTCATTTTGTTTGTTTAAAGAAGGGATTTGCAATGAACAAGTCATTGGTCTTGCAAAATTCTGTCATTCAATCTCCAGCATCATTTCTGTCACCAGGGCCATATTTTTTGAAACACTGATCCCTCCTCTTTGTTTCCAGTGTATGCATACCAGTCACCAGTAATATCAGTACATCTTGATTTCATGTTTGATCAATTTCAGGCTGAAGAAAGTTAGAGTTCTTCAATTTCATCATCACTTGCTTTAGTGGCTAATGCATGAATTTGAATAATAGTGATATTAACTGGTCTTTTGTGTAAGCAAATGGGTATTACCCTATCACAGACAGCGTTATACTTCCAGGTAGATCTTGAAATGTTCTTTTTGATAATGAATATGATGCCATTCCTCTTTAATTTATCAATCCTGGCATAGTAAACCATATGATTGTCAGATTCAAAATGGCCACTACCATTCCATTTCAGTTCACTAATGCCTAGGATATCAATGTTTATACGTTCCATTTCGTTTTTGGCAACTTCCAATTTTCCTAGATTAATGCTTCATACATTCCATGTTCTAATTATTAATGGATTCTCCTCATTTTGAGTTGTGCCCATCTGCAAATGAAAGTACCGAAAACTTGACTCCATTCATACCACCCCAGTCAGTGCTATTTTGTGGCAGCAGCTTTTCCCCTGTTGTATTTAGAGTACCTTCCATCCTGAGGGGCTCATCTTCTGATACTGTATCTCACAGCATTCTGGTGTTCTTCATCATGTTTCAGTGTTCAGTATTCTGGAACTGTCTGACAGTGTTCTGCTGATAATCATAAGGTTTTCAGTGGCTAACCATTCAGAAGTTGTCTGTCTCTCCGTCTTTCTATGTCGTCATCTGGAAACTCATGAAACCTGTCTACCATGGATCGTGACTCTGCCAGCATTCGAAATACATGTATAGCTTCTAGCCTTATGGCAAAACGTAAGCCACCCACTGTACAACAGTCTGACAGATGAGTGGTGACAGCTAGCCTCTTGTAGTTGTTGTTAAGTGCCATCAAATCTGTCCCGTCTCATAACGACCCTGTATAGGAGCATCTGGTGAGTTTGAACTGCTGACCACGTGGTTCAAAGTGACCTTGTGTACCAGTGCTTTATCCTACATTGCCACACCAGAGGCACCCCCAGTTAAGTACCTGGATTCACCCCAATCTGCAAGAAAGTTTCCTGTCTAAAATCACTCATGTTTACTTGCTTTGTGAGCTGGAGAGTCCACCGTCTGCCTTGTTCTGCAGTTCTGTGTTCTGTTGCTGTCACCTCTGGCACTACTCTGATGTCACTGCTGTCTGTCCTTGGGTTGAGGAGGTTCAACGCGTGGGGATCTAGGGGTCTGAGGACACACCTGGCTCCTTCTTTGATGGTAGTGAGGTCTTCCTTCCCTTCCCCTGCTCTTGTTTCTGAAATGGCTCCTTTTATACATAGCAGGATGGCAACATTGACCAATCACAATTTTCTCTATTAATACAACTGAGTCAGAACGCATCAACATCTTCCCTCACCTTCTCTTACCCGACCCAACAGGAAAGAGTCACTCGGTCATAGTTCACTTAAGACTAACTGAGGAGACCGGGGAACTAACTCATTGGGCCACAACTACTTACCGACAGCAGTTACAGTGGCAGGCTGTGCAACCCTACCCTTTACCCTAACCCTAACCCTTAACCCTAACCCTACCCTTAACTCTTACCCTAACCCTACCCTAACCTTAACCCTAACCCTACCCTAACCCTAACCCTAACCCTAACCTTAATCTTAACCCTAACCCTACCTTAACCTTAACCCTAACCCTACCCTTAACCCTAACCCTACCCTTAATCAACCCTATGCTTCCATCACCATTAACCCACGTTTCCCCTTCCTACCCGCTCTTTGAACCACAAAGTTGGCAGTTCAGGCTTACCAGCTGCTCTTGGAAACCCCTATATAGGGTCACTATGAGTAGGAACCGACTCAGTGACACTTAACAACCACCAGCCGGCGTTGGTAACACTGATAAACTTTGGCTCTGTAGACTGCCTTTTATATTTCTGTGTAAATGAGGCCATGTCCCATTTTTCCAGTGTCACAAAGGACAAATCCTCTCAAGTTCCATTCATACTGTAGCAGCTCCCCCACACACCATGATGTTCACTGGCTGAGTGGGTATCACATTGTGGGTTTGCCCGCTTTTCATGGGCATTTAAGTTTTTTCCACTTTTTGGTGAATAAATAGTGCTGCCGTGAGCCGTGCTGCAGAAGTCTCTGCTTTCCTGTCTTTCGGGTATAGACCTAAGTGTGGAATTGCTTGTGATTTGCTAGTCTTGGAGTCCTGGCGTAGTGCTGTAGGATAAGCACTGGACTGCTAACCGCAAGATTGGTGGTTCAAGCCCCCCAGCCACTTTAACAGTAGCAACAACAATACAGCTAATTTGATTTTTAATTTTTTGAGGAGCTACCAAATCTTGTCCACAATGTTTGTACCCTTTTGTATTCCCAGCAGCATTGGGCAGGGTTCCAATCCCTCCTCCTCGTTGTCACCATGTGTTTTCTGTTTGCTCTGCTGTTTTTATCTCGGTCACACCAGTCATAAAATGGCATTTCATCGTGGTTTTCAATGAAATGTTTCCTTCCTGATGGCCACTGACATCGGGCATCTTTTTGTTTGTTTGGTAGCCAGTTGAATGGCCCCTTTGGAGAAATGCCAGTTCACGTCCTTTCCCTCTTTTATGATTGACCGATTCACTGATTTTGATAACTTCTGAAATGCAGACCTGGGGCCACCTCCAGCCATGGGTGTTCTTGTTCATTGTTTCTGCTTCTTTTAGCTGGGTGTCTGCTTTCTGGCAGCCCTGTTGCAGACTTTGTTGTGTCATTGGTGAGATGTCTGACCTTGTAGCGTTTTTACCTAGAAACCCTGGATGAGCCAGTGAGGCACAGTAGGGGATGGTGTGTGATGGGGAGGAGAGTCTGGGGGAAGCAGGGCGAGGACAGCAGGCTGTGTGTTCTCCCTTGGCCTTATTACAGTTTGTGTTACAACTCCAGAAGATAGTCACGTGCACGGCGCAAAAGTGGGTGCCCAACTAGGGCCTGAGCATGGAGAAGTCAGGAGGGTGGGCAGGGTTGGGGCCAGGGATCGAGTGACTGCTGAGCAGGGTTGCACACACCTGTGACCTGGAATTCAAGTCAGGAGCCTGAGGAATCTCTGCCTGGTACACACAGGAATCCCAGCTCTGGACACTGTCAGGGAGAAAGGTGTTCCTGCCCAGGGCACACAGGAATCCCAGCTCTGGGCACTGTCTGGGAGAAAGGGGCCCCTGCCCGGTACACACAGGAATCCCAGCTCTGGACACCCTTCTGGGAGAAAGGTGTTCCTGCCTGGGGCACACAGGACTGCCATGTGGGAGAATGGGAAGTAGCTTCATTGCAAAGTGCTGAGCCAGGAGGACAGTTCCTGTGATCTGACTTCCCGTATACCTGGGACTTTTCAGAATTACATAAAACAAACAGGAAATTTATACAGATTTCTAAAAAGTGGGATAAGGCAGGGGACTGGTCGACTTCATGTATTCTTTGATTTAAAGGACTACGCAATTAAAAAAAAAATTTCCAGCTGATTCACTTTCTTTCTTGTTAAAAGCTTTTATTGTGAATTCAGTGATAGTTTACATGAGAGAACATCGGTTTTGCACACTTCCTATCGTATTTTGTTTCATTGCAATGATTCCAGTCATCTCCAGGCATCATCATTTAACAGTATCTGCTTCTATTCCCTCTGTTTTTATTTTATTTTTTTGATGTACACAAAAGCACTCAGAAATATATAATCATTGAAACAACCAAAGGGCACATTCTGACAGCCTGCCTCCTGGCCACCAGCTCTCAGTCCCTCTCTTTCCATGAGTCTGCGTCCTCAGCTGCTCTCTCTCCATGTCCTCATATCTGCCGTCGCTACTTCTCTGGATAGGGTCCCACATTCCGTTCATGGCTCTTCTCTCTTGATGGTCCTAGGGTCCTCTGTTCCTGGAATGTAAGATTAACTAACTACTCCCCCATTTTTGTCACAAAACTTCTACCTTTACAACCATTTAAAATTCACTGTACAGGAGTACAAGAATTGTTGGGGTTTTGTGTTCCAAGAAATCAGGAAGTTTTTTTGGGGTTTAATTGGCTGAAAGCCTCTGCATGTGTAGGGGCACAAACCAGTTGAGTCTGGTTTGGGCCGGTTATATTCTGAGTCTGCTGCTGGTTTCTGAATGACAGCTAATAGGGAAGTTATCCACAGCAATGACTTAGCCCCCCAGCTGAAAGGCCACATCACAGTCATCCCTGGAATCCACAGGCGCCATGCACCCCTGACACATGGTTTTCCCTCATCTTCTGATGGGAGCATGTGTATAAATCACTGCATCATCTTGGGCTGATCTTTCAAACTGTGAAGACCGTTTCAGAGAGCCAGTCCAGACAAGCCTTGAGCATTTTCTGGGAGCCTCACTGCCCTGTGGGTGAAGAGGTGTTCCTGCCCAGCCATCCTGCACCAGCGTCTGCTGTCTCCACGGGTGGAGATGTGGATGCAGTCACGCAGACCCACAGCACAGGCACCTTGTCCCTGCAGTTGTCACATCCCTGTCTCAGCAGATAGGGTGCCAGCCCATCTCTGTGCTGTGATGAGGCATTGGCAGCCAACATGTGCTGAGCCACACACAGTAACCCACTCTGAACATGTGAGTGTGCCGTCTCAGGCATTCTCCTGACACTCACGACTTGTATGTTGGTATGTTTCCACTTTCACAGCTGGACCACATCAACTCCAGGGCTGTGCAGCTGGGCGCCCTATTTGTCCGCGGCCTCACCACAATGGTGTTTGTCAACAGCGCTTGTGGCTTCCCCTTGGACGTAAATGACTTCATGCCCTGGAATGTCTTTGATGGGAAGCTCTTTCATCAGAAGTACCTGCAATCTGAGAAAGGGTACAGTGTGGAGGTACTGCTGGAGCAGAACGTGAGTCCGTGTTGTGTGTATGGCTCATCAGACACGGTCACAGCTGTCAGACAT
>NW_006408879.1:2091414-2104018 GCF_000296735.1 Chrysochloris asiatica
CAGACACGGTCACAACTGTCAGACATAGTCCCAGCCGTGGGGCACAGTCACAGCAGGTAGACACAGGTGTGGTCACGGGTTAAAAGCTGGTGGCTCAGGCGCACATGAAAACCAAGAATCCTCTGCTGGACCCCTGTGAGCACCTCCCCAGACCTGCTTTGTCCTCGTGACTCCTGTAGACAGACACATGCTTGCCAGTCTTTGATGGCTACACGATGCCACCAGAACTGTGTCTCTCCAGAGCCCCGCATGTCGATAGACTCCCACCCAGTCTGGCACAGCTCCAATTTCCCAAGTTTTAAAATACTTTTCTCCATTGAAAAGCTAATTCTCCTTCCAGAGGGGGACCCTTAATCTGGGTGGTTATGATTTTTAGGGAGTCCCTGAAAGCAGCCAGTTCAGGGGTGTTGGCTGGTAATCAATCGTGGCATGATTCCAGGAAGATTCTCAAACGGCTTTGAGCCCGTCCATGAGGATGTGTTTTGTGCCCACAGGCCAAGAGCAAGGCAACCACAGTGTAGCAAGGGCTTGTAGGCCTCAAGACAATGTGCTTTTCACACTTGTGGTCATGTGCCCGTCACACTCTCACTGACGCCCACGTGTCAGGATCCAGAAACAGCCACGGTCACCCGGTAATGGGCAAAGCAGCCATGGTCCAGGGTGACGAGAGCAGCTGCCGGGTGGCTGCAAAGAAGGCAGTATGGCTCAGCTGTCTGCAGCTGTGTCATGAGACCTGGCCGGAGTGATCGACCTGTGGGGACAGAGGGTGTCTTCTTAAGTTAGGGTGCCGACGGGAATTCCCCTCATACCTGTGGTAGGTCGGTGTCCTCTGTGCCCGGCTACCCCTGGCCTTCAGTCTTGACTCCCATCATGTTTGCAGAGGTCCCGGCTGACGCGGTTCCACAGTCTCAAGTCGGTGGTAGTCAAGGCCTGCCTGAGAGAGAACAGACGCATTGGGAGCCGACAGCATTGGGGCTCACACCACACAGGTGGGCTCAACACGGGAGGGGGGAGGGGTCACACCACACAGGTGGGCTCAACACAGGGAGTGGGGAGGGGTCACACTACACAGGTGGGCTCAACACGGGGAGGGGGAAGGGGTCACAACACAGGTGGGCTCAACACGGGAGGGGGGAGGGGTCACACCACACAGGTGGGCTCAACACAGGGAGGGGGAGGGGTCACACCACACAGGTGGGCTCAACACAGGGAGGGGGAGGAGCCACACTACACAGGTGGACTCAGCATGGGGAGTGGGGAGGGGTCACACCACACAGGTGGGCTCAACGGGGGGAGGGGTCACATTACACAGGTGGGCTCAGCATGGGGAGTGGGGAGGGGTCACCCCACACAGGTGGGCTCAAAACGGGGGAGGGGTCACACTAACACAGGTGGGCGCAGCACGAGGCTCACACCAGGCAGGTGGTCATGGTGTGTATGGGTGTGGGCGGTGGGGAGGGGTTACTGCAGGTGACGTGGTGCAGGATCATGTGCTGGAGCTAGGAGAGAAAGTGAACATGGCTTTTTCCAGAGGGGCAGACTTCAAGGAAGGGCTGCTTGCTATTGGGTTGACCAGGAGTCTGATCTTGGTCAGGTCTCCCCCCTCAACACCCCAGGCCAGGACCAGGGCACAGACTGCTTACTAGACACAGGTCATTAGAAAAGTTGAAGATAATGAGAAAAAAAAAAAAAAAAATAAAATGTAAGTGGCCTTAGTTCAGTCACCTGAGGTGATGAATGGGGACATGGTACGTGTCTAGGGTGTTACCTGTGTCTGCCCAGCACTGAGCCCTGCACCTGAGACCTGTGCCATGAGGCGTCTCCGGACTCACAGCACAAGCATCATCGTGTTAACGAAGCGTGGCCTCTGTGTTTGCTTAACCATGCCCATTTCGGAGCTCTTGGATGGTTTCCAGTTTCTCCAATTATAATAACACTTTTTATGCTTCTGGTGCATAAAACTCTTTCAGATGACTTTCTTCAGTGACCAGGTGGGACTCCATTGTCAGAATGTGGTGCTGCCTCCTGGTGAGGAGCCTTTCCTGGTGGCTCAGCAGTGCTTTAAAAGTTGTTTATTGCTGTGATCGATGGAAAATTGTCTCTCATTGATTGGATGGTGCTCTGATGATCCATGAAGTCGGATAACTCGTTTATCAGCCTATTCTGTTAATCATCGCTGCATCTGTCTTTTTATTATTAATTCATGAGCTCATCTGATGATATGCTGACCCTGTAACTGTGGCCCCCGTCTTTCTATGGAATAGCAGACTGACCTCAAGCCCCTGCCCTACAGCACCTTCTGTGTGAGGCCAGCAGCTCGGGGCGGCAGCATTAACCCTGTCTGCTACCGAGTGAGGGAAAGCCGTGGAGACAGGAAGGGTCTCTTCCCGAGTCCCAGAAGTACCTGTCCCTCCATGCTGCAGTCAGGGCTGAAGGTGTCAAAGCAGAGTGTTGCCTGGCCCCAGAGGCTGCACCTGGAAGAACAGGTCCTGGGTGGTCCCTGAACATTGGCAGACCTGGGCTCTAAAGAGGTGTGGCTCTTTACCTTCCATTCCCACAGACCCTGTCTGTCAGGGCTGGGGGACCCCTTCAGCAACTTGGCCCCCAGAGTGAGATCCCATGACCAGTGCTGGTGGACAGAGGCAGTCAGATCCTGGCCTTGTCCATGTTGGCCTCCTGAGTGTCAAGTGCAGGTCAGGCCTCACCACTGATCCCACTTGGACGCCCCTGTCTGCACTGTCAAGGAGTCCTGTCCCCAGTGCTGACCCCACTTGGGTGGCCCTGTGTGTGGTGTTGAGGAGCTCGATCTCAGGGTGAGACACGGCTAACTGACATGTGACTTGTGTTCCACAGGGAGGTGGTCAAGACAGGGCACCAGCTCACAGCGGACGAGCTCTGGACACAGCCGCGCAGGCCCAGGACAGCCATGGAGGGATCAGGCTCCAGGTAAGCCGGTGACAGCCGCCAGTCCCACCCGCAGCACTTTCTGAGCTCTGTGAAGGACTGATGTCACTGTGGTCTGTGAAAGTTGACAAGTGTCTATGTGAAATTTAGAACCAGGTGAACAAACGGCTCCGTGCTGCTCTCCGCAGACACTGTGGTCTGGCGCTGAATGTGCCAAGCTATGGGGCTGGCACCATGCTGCAGACATTCGAGACCACTCTTCACGTGGTGGGTTACTGCAGCTTGTCAGATTGACCCAAGGAGCCAGGCAGGCTGAAGACTATTACCACAGGGTGTTCGCAGGGTGAAGGTCATCACCTCAGGGGTTCTGGGGGTGATGGTCGTCACTGCAGGGGTTCTGAGGGGTGAAAGTCATCACTGCAGGGGTTCTAGGGGTAAAGGTCATCACCACTGGGATTCTAGGGGTGAAGGTCATCACCTCAGAGACTTTGAGAGTTACTGACACTGTCCTGTCTGTATAGAGAAAAGCACCTGCTTTCTCAGCGTCCTTTTTACTCTTTGCTAGTTGGAGGAAATTTAGGACTACCTAATAAAGTCCTGTTGTGGTGCTGTAGGATTAGCACTCGACCATAAGGTCACTTTGAACTGCAAGGTGGGTAGTTCAAACTCACCAGTGGCTCCTTGGAAACCGTACACAGGGCAGGGTCTCGATGAGTTGAAACTGACTCGACAACACTTAGCAACAACAATGAAGAATGAAGGAGACAGTCTGCAATCCCTCACGATTCTTTTCATCTGGAGGGCTTTCTCCTGGCCTTGTCCAAGCCCTTCAGGTGGTTAGTCCTACAGCCTCCTCACACCACACAGACCCCTCTGTGAGCCCCTGTGCCTGGAGCTCCCTCCTCAGCTCAGGGCTAGGCCCCATGCAGCTTCCTGAGATCGCCCTGCTGCTTAGTGGGGTGCGGGTGGTGTAGCACACCATAGGGACTTGGTAAGGGGGTGGGGGAGCTCGATGGGCCAGTACCTCCATGTATGAAGGCAGGTCCACAGGTTCCCGTGTGCTGTTCCTCATGCTTCACATCTTACAGACTTGGACATGTTTGCCGTGCTTGGCGCGAGATGGTTTTGGTTGACTGGGGAGTTGCATTCATTGGTATGTTCATCCATGCTTGCCACAGTTCCCCAGGATCTCCTGGGATTTGCTGCATTCGATAGCTACAAATCACGGCACATCTCACTGCTGACAGGGATTGTTTAGGACATGGCTTACACGTGTGGCTGAAAAGCCAGACAACTGCATTTGGTTCTCTTCTAGACCGGAAGGCGTGAGGATGCCTTTGTGGTACACAGAAGCAGACGGCAGTGGTGTGCATTCACAGGAGTGCTGTGGGGCTGGCGACTGGATTTGTAAGCCACACAAAAACCTACAGCTTCTAGGCAGAGTGCAGGCTAGTGAGTGAATTGTGCAGAGAGAGGTTTGCTTTTTTGCTTCGTTGTTAAGTATGTCGAATTGGTTCTGACCCATAGTGGTGCTGTATTGGGTTTCCAAGTTGCAGCTGGTGAGTTTGAGCCACGGTCCTTATTAAATAAAAGCATTTCTGGGAGACTGGAGAGTTAACATGTGAGAGGGAAGCCGTTCTCCAGGAAACTAACACCAAAGAATTCTGACCCTTTCCTCCTGTGTGTTGGACTCGTGGTGGTGGTGTGACCATAGGATAAGCATTGGACTGCTAACTACAAGATCAGGGGTTCCAACCTACCAGCTGCTCTTTGGAAACCCTATACAGGTTCGCTCTGAATCAGAACTGGTTCCATAGCACTCAGCAACCTCTTACCTGTTGTAGAAAAACCTTCTCATTTTAGGTATTGTTGAGTGCCATGGAGTCAGTTCCGAATCACTGGGACCCTGTGTAGGGTTTCCGAAGCTTTCAATCTGCAGGAGCTGAAAGGCTCATCTTTCTCCTGCGGAGTGACTGGTGTTCAAACCTCCGAGCTTGTGATCCACAGCCAAGTGCTTATTTTACACAGCGACCACATTCCCACTTCATGACCACCTTGTAAGAATGTCTGTCAGACTTGGGAGCAAGACTGGAAAAGTGTGTTCTGGTCTTTCAGAAGCAGTAAAAGTCTACAGCCTTCATCAGTTGGAGCTAGAACAGACTGCAGAAGGCCTCGCCCGTGATGGGTAGGGCTCTGAGTTGGAAGGAAGCCCCTCTGTTGGGTGGGTAACGTTAGTCATGTGAAGGGGGCAGCCCTCAGAGTCAGGGGAAATTAGATGTTAGGGTTGGATCAGTGTTGACAGGAGTTTCTGCATGGAGGGGGGCAGAAATCAAGTGTCCTGCAAGATAAGCTACAAGCCGTTTTGCGTTTTGCCTCACAAGGGAGGTTCAAAGCCAGCAATTGAAATAGTGAGTTTGAGGGTTGATGAGGACTGAATTCCTACTGCACCCTCAGGCTTTGATGCTGTCACTGGATTGATGGTCCCCAAAGGTGTGGGCTGCCTTGGCCTCCTCCTGCTGCTTCCTGGTGATGTAAAAGGAGCCCGAAGAAAGCAGTTGCTATTTCCAGGACATAGTTAACGGGGGAAATTGTTGGTGCTAGTGAAAAACCTCACAATTGCTCAAAAGCTAGAAGCCCTGGAGCTAACTGACCCCACCTGGCCAGAGTGGGGAGAGTTGGGTGTTGGGGTCGCAGAAGGCAGCAGGCCTCCCTGGCCCAGGGTCCCCCCATCTGTGACTGAGGAGGAGATGTGAGCCTCACCTGGCCTAGGTGGGGGGAGCCCTGAGAACCTCTTGGAGAACAAAGGGCAGCAGCTGGTGCCGGAAGGATGTGTGACATTCCACAGTCCTCACTTTCTCACCCCCCAGGTGTCAGGAGGCCCAGCTGTTGTAAACCCCTTCTGATGCTGGCATCTGGAGCACATTTGGTGTCTGCTTGAAACAAATGCCTCCTTTTGCCCATCTTGCACCTTCTTTGCTGGAGGTGTGAGGTATGGGAATCAGGGGGCCTTGGCGGGATGCATGAAAGCAGGTGGATGATGAGCCAAGGAGAGCACTCAAAGCAACCCCAGAGAAAACGAGCCAGGAGAGCTTTGTGGGGATTCAGTTTCCAGGTTTGTCAGCTGGGCATTCTCTTAGCCCTGGGTTCGGCCAAGGGAATCCCTGCATGGCACGGTGTTGTGTTGTGTGGGGGTGTTGCTGTGTCTACAGGGTCCTGGAACTTGGACTGTGGAGAGGAAGGATACTGTCCTGGAGGGTGGTGATCCCACCTTGATGGAATCTGTAGAGGACAACATCTTGACCATGGGTGTACTGAACACAGGAACATTCTGTCCTCACAGATAGCTGAGTCTGCTGCTGTTAAGAATACTTAGGAAGTGGCAGTGGTTTCCTGCTGGAATAGTTAGAGACCTAATGCTTGCTTTTTGGGTTTCTCATCTGGCCCCAGGGAGCCGACAGTACGAGCATGCTCAGCGCCGAAGATACTCGTCGAGCTCCGGGTAAGTACTTCCCCTCGTGCCTCCAGCTCCATCAGAGACGAAAGTGACTTCAGGACTGGTGTGTTCCAAGTCAGCCTGAGCCAGGCCCACCTACCCAGGGATGTGCACACTTCACAAATGAAGGTGGTGGTACTGCACACGTCACCTCTTCTAGGGTTCATTTTGCTAAATGAGCCTTGTGAGAGTCTGAGGAGATGCCAAGGATTCTTAGGCTCTGTTTTGAGAATAAATTTTAAGTTGCTTAGTTAGGCTACAGCCTTGTCATGTGTTAAGATATGACAGAAATGATTTAAAAGAATTGGCATCAGCAAGGTACCAAGTGTGTCTGCTGTGGACAAGACGGCAGTCTTGGAAACCCTACGTAGGGTCGCTGGGAGTTGGAGTCTCTCGTATTTTGGACATGTTGTCAGAAGGGACCAATCCCTGAAGAGAGGGACATCATGCTTGGTAAAGTGGAGGGTCTGTGAGAAAGAGGAAGACCCCCAATGAGATGATTAAGGTCATGGAGGCAGCAGTGGGTTCAAACCTAACAGTCGTGAGGGCAGAGCCCGTTGGGCACAGGGTCACTGTGAGTCAGAGCCGACTGGACGGTCCCTAACAACAATGCAATGTACTCGGTGGCAGTGGGGTTTGTTTTGGTTTTCCCCATTGCTATAAAAAGACTATTGTCAGCACTGAACAGCAGGAACCCACCCCGTGGGTCTGTGGGATAGCTGTGTCTGCCTTGCCCCACACTCAGCCACAGTGAGAAGGATCTTACAGGCAATGCATGGGTGTGAGCGCACCAACACCAGTCCTAGTCCTGGGGTGTCTCTATCCCAAGACACCAACCTCTCCAGGCTCCACAGATCTAAGGAGGAATTTTGAGTTGTGATTTTCAGTTTGGTTACAGTATTATGTTGTTAGTCATGATTCATAACAACTCTGTATAAGGTTTCTGAAGCTGTAAATCTTTACGGGAGCAGAAAGCCTCCTCTTTCTCCCACAGAACGACTGTTGGGTTTGAACTGCTGACCGTATCCTACAGAGCCACCAGAGCTCCCCATAAACCACAGAAATAACATTTTATATATCAACCCAGTATGCCTACATGTAGAGTATGTGTGTGCACATATGAATGTGCATGTATGAGCACGTGTGTGCATATATACAAGTATCTGCGTACGTGTATATGTGCGTACAAGTGTGTGTATGTCTGAAGTGAGGGAACCATCCCCATTTTGTCGTGACCACACTGATAGTCTGTATATTGTGTGCCTGCGTGTCGTGTGTGTTTGTGTATATGCCGTCACAATGGTACCCTCCTAGGGCGGACAGAGATCAGGGAACAGGAGTGGTGCCTCCCGGGCACTGAGGTTAGGTCCACACAGCTCACTGCAGAGGCCTAAGATGAGGCTTCAGGTTCCAGCTGAGCGGCAAGTGGTAGTGACACCTCTCTGCATATTCTCGAATCGGTTAGGATCTAACATCGTCAAATTCCCCCGTAGGTCTTCAAGTCTCCCTTATAAACTCCCTATAAATGCGCCCCATCTCCCTCACTCCAGTGTCCCATGCACAAGCCCTGGCTCTCCCTTACATCACCCACATCACAACCCAACACCTTCCCATCAGTGTGGAGGGGAGGGGATGAATCTGGTCCACTGTCTTGGAGCCTCACAGGCTTGTTCTCTTCCAGGTGGTCCAAATGATCCACAGGGGCTGGGAGCAGCAGAGGCCTGTACAGACGGGAGTGTCCCCCAGCCAGCCCCCAGCAGAGATGGGACGTCAGCAGGAGACATGTCCTGAGATGCCATATGGGGTGCAGCATGGACTCCGTCAGTCCCTGCTGCTGCTGCCGCTGTTCCCACAGTCGTTGGGTGGTTGTCGTGCACAGGCCTGTGGATGCAGAGGAGGAAGAGGCCTTTCAAAGAAAGAATCCAGAAGCAAAGAGCTTGTCCTTCCATGTGCCTCTCCCCTGACCACTGCCCTTGAGCACACTCCATGTGTGAAGCAGTACATCATGTGTGTGAGCAGTATATTGCCTTATGAACAGCATAGTCCAACACATATGTATACAAACAACACATCCTGTGTGTGAGCAGTACCTCGTGTGTGTGTACACCACATATCTGAAACGTGTGCATGTGTGTTATGTGTAACATGTGACTAGCATCTCACATGTGTGGTCAGTGTGTTTGTGTATGAACAGTGCACTGTGTGTGTGAGCAGTACACTACATGTGTACAGTGTGTGTATGAACCACACACTCCATGTCTGAGTAGTACATCACACATGCTCAGTACATCATGTGTGTGAACAGCACATCGTGTTCATGTGAGTAGTTCAATTTGCACAGCAGACTCTCTGGTGGACACAGTCCCTAAAGTGTGTGGGTGCCCCAGGCACATCCTCTGGGTGCCTGTTCAGATTCCTGTTGAAAAGTGGTCAGTGGACTGTTTCCAACAGGTGAGTGAGTGAATGGTATGGTTTCCAGCCTGTCCTCTGGTCAGTCTGCTGCACTGACCAGGAATGTGCTCATCTTGGCTTTCTTTAAAGGTAGTTCCTTTGGACCAAAGTGAATGCTGTGTGGTGGATGAAGTGACCCATGACACCCTGATATTGCCTAAATGTGTTTATGTCCGAGTAAGGTTCTGAACTACAGCTCTCCGTCCAAGATGTTTTGGGACCCAGTAATATTCAGGATGCAGAGGTGTGTGATCGAGGGCTGCTCCCATAGGGCAGTCTCAAGAGCAGTGATTGGGTTGGAACTGAGTGGGGAGAGGAGGGCCAGAAACCTGGGCTCTCCACCCTCCAGGGGCCATGGAGAACAGAGGTGCCACCTGTCTCCCACACCCTCACCGAGAAAGAAACCAGGCTTGTTTCCTGATCACCACAGAAGAATTTGGAGAAAGAACATCTACTCTTCATGTGTGCAGCAGTACACATAGCCCTGGGTGTCAGGCAGACTCTGACAAGAGGCCAGTCTGTGCCCTGAGGCCATACCACATCCCCCAGGGGGGCGGCAGGGACTCAGGTTGTTCCTGTTCACAGTCACAAGAGTACGAGGTGAGGTGTGTCTTTGTGTTGCTACATAGCCTCTGAAGTCCGTGTCTAATCACCTGGGATGCTGCTCTGTCCTACTGAGCATCCAGTGAGCCCACAGACTCCACCTTTCAGGTCTTACAGCCTGGATGGACTTTGAAGGAATGGAGGAGGGCGAGAGGCCATCTGGGGTCCACAGCCCTTGGCTGTGGCTATGAGAGCCCAGTGCCCTGCTGGGCAGGGATGAGAGTTCGCTGTCATCTTGATGAAATGTTCAATGGTGGTACATTTCTGTGTTCTCACCTCTAGAGACATCTCGGGTGTATGTGTGTGTGAGTGTGTGTGTGTGTGGTTTTCTCCTAGCCCAGGCCTGGATGTCTGGATATAAATTGCAAATTATTGAAATTAAGAACATCACAGACCCTGCTATCTGGAAATAAGCTCATGTGCTGGGACCATGCCTGTGTGTGACATTTAGGGGAGGAGTCCATGTCCCGTTTGTACATATGCTGCCATGCTACTTTTTTCCCATTTAGAAACAGTAAATTATGTAATAGCCGACTCTGATGCATTAAGCAAAAAAAAGATGGGGGCAGGGATCTTGTCCCTTGAGGAGGAGGCTGCATGCCCTGGAGGGAGTGTGGGCTCCACACACCCAAGGGGATCAGAAAGTTGTGCTTTGAAGGGGTTTCTGTGTAGGGGAGGACACACCTTCCACATACTCACCCCAGGCTCCTAAAATAACCTGGAGTCGCAGGGGAGAACTGATTGCTCCAAAGGCCTGGAGGCAGAGGTGACTGCAGGGAAGAAGGTGCTCTGCCCAACGCCAGTTACTGAGAACCCAGAACACAAGGCATCTTCATTACTAAAATGCTGCCTTCCCAACCAACAGAAAAGTACTTCCCTCAGACCCTCCGCACCCACAGCTTGAGGTCGGATCCTTGGGGCTGGAATCTTTGCTGGGCTCCCTAAGCTCTGACCCTTGACTCCTGTCCCTGTCTGCCGGTCTTCCTGCCTGGCGTGCATTTTACTCTCCTAACCTGTAGCACTTAAGCTACAGGTCCCTCCTACCCCAAGCCAGTGGCTAAGTGCTGAAAAGTTGGTTCTGACTCATAGCAACCCTGTATAAAGTTTCCAAGGAGCAGGTGAGTTTGAACTACAGTCTAGCACGTTAACCTGCAGCACCACACCAGGACTCCCCCCCAAAACAAGTGTTATTGTGAAGTGCTGACCCATAGCTAGGGTTTCCTGAGGAGCGACTGATGAGCCGCAGTGTCGACCTAAGAGTTCAAAGCGACTTTGCTGTGTGGTGCATTTCCCAAAGCACATAGCATGTGTTTAAAATCAGGAACAGTGAAACTTGTAGCGCACTGCTGCTCAGGGGCCTGACGTTATGCCAGTCCGCCTTGTTCCTTGGAGCAGCTCAGTTCTGTTCTCAAGTGCCAGGGTGTGAGCATGGTAGGGATCATTGTCCTCAAGTCCCACTGGACAGCTGAGATGGTGGTAGTCAGACCATAAACAGCCTGACAACACTGAGCTGTGAGTGCTAGCTGACATGCTTGTTCTAAACAGTTTGTACTTCAGGCCCTCCAAGGCGGCCTCTGGGTTGTAACCTGATTTGCTTCAAGGAGAATCTATTTGAGGGGGCTTCTAGCTTCAGCAAAGGTCCACTGAGACTGGACAAGAGTGGGCTGAGCTAGGAGGAGGGGTCGCCTGACTGCTAGCCACGCTCTCTACCTCGAGGGCAGTGGCTAGAATGCGGGCCACCTGCGGGCACAGCCTCAGTACTGCATTGCCTGCTGCGTGCTCACCACGAAGGTGAGAGCTAGCTACTCATGGACTACACAGGCCACAGGTGGACACGTCCCTAGAACCCGGGGCTGCGATGCCTTCGCCCGGACCAAGGCCATCATCACGAGAGACCGCGTGCATATCCCGGGTGTTTCCGATTGGCACGCCCTCGCCGCCACCGCCGCAGCAGGTAGCGCTCCCCGAGCTCCGCTGCCACGCCAGTGTGCATGGGGAAGACAGATTGTCCCTGGGTCCGTCCGCGAGGGGACTCAGCCGGGCGCAGTCGGGTCCTTGCGGCTGCTGATCTCCGCGGCGAGGACGCGCCCCACGGGAAGGAAATGGCGTGTTGCGCGCCCGCCTCCTGCCCACCGTCCATCTGTGCTCGCGCCAGCGCGCGGGGACATATGCTGCCTGTTGCTCACTCGCCATCTGTTTCGGCGGCCCAGAGTCCCGGTCGTCATGGCAACGGGTGGCGAGCGCACACAGTAAATTCAGCTTCCGCGTCCTGCTCTGGAATGGGCTCTCAGCCCCTGTCTTTCCCGTGCTCTTGTCCTCCCCTGGGCCCACTCATCCCCGGCGCCCCCGACCCTGCCTTGTACTGGTCCTCTCTACCCCCCAGGTTCTTCCTAACCCCCACCTGATTCACCCCTCTACCCCCGGTCCTTCCCTCGCGTTGTACCCTTCCCCCATGCGCCTGTCCCGGGTCCAGTACCCGGACCCCAGCGCTCCCGGTGCCTCTACTGGGCGTCGAGCCGACGACTCAGAGTGACCGAGAGTCTCTGTCCCTCGGTCCGTCTGCCCAGCGGGTCTTCCACCTCCATCGGCCGGCTGGGCGCCGGCAGATCACCAGCTGGCCGGGCGGCTCCGGGCGTGGAACATCTGTGTCTCGTGCTGTTCTGCACAGCTGGCCGGCTGGGAACAAACGGGCCATTATTAACGAGCGGCGGCTGCCCAGCCGGCTGGGAACGTGCGCGCGCACCGGGAGGGCCCTGGGCGGCGGAGGGGCTCACAGAAGCAGCGCCGAACTCCAAACCGCCGCCTCTAGGTGAGAAAGCTAAACCCTAGGGAGCTGTGGGGTGGAGGGTCCGCGCACGGCACGGGGTAGCCCTCATCTCTACCCCAGCCAGACCTGGAAGTCGGGGTCAAGAGGCCTGGGTCCTGTTTCTCTGCAGGTTCCCTGTCTCCACTTTCCAGGGCCATGGTAGACACAGTGTGCACGTCCTAACCTGGACCCACGCCAAATGCCAGCGACGCCGGGTGACCGGCCCTCAGATTCCCCCGGACACTCACGACCCACATCACTTCAGAACTTGAGGAAGGGTCCACAAACACGAGGCCCTCTTGTTCCTGCGCATTTTATCGCCGCCACGGAGAAACGCACTTGGCTTT
>NW_006408879.1:2104165-2108907 GCF_000296735.1 Chrysochloris asiatica
GGGGGGGGAGGTGGTCTTTAAGACGACTAAAAGACCACTGGCAGTTAGCAGGCCATGCAGAAAGGGCAGGCAACGATTCACACCCACAAGCCCACTAGGGTGGTTTCCTGCTGGAGACATGATCTAGATGCTCAAGCTAGAACACACAAACTGGGACAAGGGTTCCTGGACACTGAGATGGACACTTAGGCTGGACACAAGACTTGGGGGCTCGGAGCCATAATCTCAGGGACACCAAAGTCCGTGTCCTATTTGGTGAGTAAAGACATGTGAGATGCTTTCCCCTGTCCAGAACTGAGTGAAGAAAACTGAAGATGTAGGAATGCTCTTCAGTGGCATCGAGTTACTTCCCACTCATGGTGACCCTGTGTAAGGTTTCTGAGACTATAAATCTCTGCCGGAGCAGAATGCCTCATCTTTCTCCCGCTGAGGGTTCAAATCTCAGACCTTATGGTTTCCAGTCCAGCACTTACCCTATGGGCCACCACGGAAACAATTAAGTCAGACGGGCTAATGGACCGTTCCAACATCAACCTCCATGATCCCGAGACCAAAAGAACTAGATGGGGCCCATGTTCCACTACCAGCTGCTCTGAGATGAATCACATTGGAAAATCCTGGATGCGGGGGAAGGGGAGGAGTAGAACAAAACTAAAAACATAAGAAAGACCAGGCTTACTGATTGCACAGAGACTGGTGAGACCCTAAGACTAGACTCAATTTTCAGCCAAATCGACAGTCTATACGGGAATGACAACCCTAAGGGAGGTAGTGGTGGTGATGGTGTGCCGTGGGATTGGTCTCCGCTTATAGCTACCCGGCGTAGGGTTTGTGAGGTTAGAAGTGTTTATGGAACAGAAAACCTCATCTTTCTCCTGCGGAGTGACTGGTAGTTTCAAACTGCAGCTCAACAGCTGCCAGGGAATCTACTCGACGGCACTTCACAACAACAACACGCTACCAGGGCTACCATAGACATACCTTAATATAACCATTTGAGATAAAAATGGCAACGTTTACCCCAGGACAGCGTTCAGAAGAGTTAGGAAAGGAGGAATGGAAACAGGAAACAGGGAGGAAGTGGGACAATGAGGTTACCTTGTGCGGATTGCAGTCAATGACGAAGAAAATGTGCATGAATTGCTCAAGAACATGCAGCACCCCACCTTCTAGAGTGCCACCCTCCTCACAAACCTCCTCTGTCACTTATTAAGTTACATCATCCCACATTTTTCTTCACTGCAGCTGATGAACATAAAATGGTATTATGTAAATAAAATCTGGCTTCAAACAGCTGCAAACTAGTCAACAAATGTGTATCAAACACCAAATGGATGGAAAAGTCAGTCAAACTTTTCATTTTACTCAAAGCAATACTCTTACTGTCAGATTTCACACCTTCAATATCTCATTTCTCTTCTTAGTTCTGACCGCTGCCTAGGCAGGACCTATTTTCAGGATCCTTGGGCAAAGAGTGGAAGAGCTCGACGCTGCACCCACACAGGTGCAGAGAGAGTGTTTCTAAATGCTCCGATGGGGCGTGTAGTGTCAGCACCCACCCTCTGGTGTGCACAGCCTAATGCAGACCTAACTAGGAGTGCCCCCAGCAACTCATTGGTTGTTCCAGTCAGAGAGTGGTTTGGCAATGGGCCTCTAATGTAAAACCACCAAGTTAACAGAGCTGAAGAAAGCCAGCACCATCCAATAGGAACCCAGGAGTAGCTCTCTAATGTGACAAATCGTTTCCATTCCAACCCAAAGCCAAGACCACAAGAGACCCTCAGACACTCCCAACAAAGTCCCAAGAGAACAAAGAACACCATTTCCAGACTGTGCTTCCCAGTCTGTTAGAGGCTCGGGCTCACTGCACTTAGACAAGAGAAAGAAATTGGAAGCAAAAAATTGGGAAAGAAGAAAAAAATGATTTCTTATATCCTGGCATGGCACTGCAGGATAATGCGCTGGACCACAAGGTCGCCTGTTCAAACCCACCAGTCGCTCCTTGGAAACCCTATGCAGGGTTGCTATGAGTTGGAACCAACTCAACAGAACTTAACAAAAACAACAACGTATAGATCATTTATTGTATATCCAGAAAGCCCCATAGAATCAACTGAAAAAGAAAACTGTACAAAAGCGTAAGAGTATTTGTCAAGATGTAAAATTATAGAAATCAACAGCTTTTCTATCACTTTTAGGAATAAAAAACATCAGGAAATATGATAGAAGACAAGACCTCATCATTGCATCAAAATAGCTCAAATATCTAGGAATGCAGTACTGAAGAAATAGGAAAGAGCTAAGTGAAGAAAACTTCACAATGCTTCCAAGGGACACATGTACACTCCCTCTCAAGCGTACACATAAACACTCTGCACGTGTGCACACAGACTCAAGCCACACATGTGCATACATATGAACACAGACCCTTAAATTCATGTGGGTGGACAGATTTGCCATATGCTTAGATCAGACTCATCTGTACACCTAGTGTAATCCCAATGCAGATGCTAACTTTTTAAAAGCAGACAAGGTAATTCTAATAAGCAAGAATTGAGAGGGCAAACCTAAAAGGTAAAACCGATATCGAAGTCATTAGTCTGATCAGATACTAAAATGTACTGTAAAATCATATTTAAAGCTACATGCAATGCACAAGTGAATAATTCAGGAGTCCAGAAATATTTATTTATTAGACAATGAAAACAAGTCATTTGAGAAAACACCATTTTTCGATAGTGGTTTTAAAACAAATGAGTAGTCATCTTAAAAAAACTAGAAAGCTGATTCTCTACTTCACCAAAGTTAATTCCAGATGAATCAAAGATATAAATGCCATAAGAAAGAAAGGAAGGAAGGACAAGCAAGAGAGAAAGAGAGAGCACAGTGCAGGAAGGAGACTTCAGCATGACAGAAAAGCACCATATCTGAACCCACAGATAAGTGACCTCTGGGAAGCAATATTTGCAATGACCAAATATCCCCACTGAAATGAGTCTGAGACTAGCAAGCCATTGCAGAAAGGGGGCAGAGCTTTGGAGCAGAAAGCTCACTGAAGAGGAAGTAGGAACCACTCTGAACACAAGCACCGGTACTCAACTTTGCTCATGAAATGACAGATGCAGACAGAAACCAATACCACATTAGGATCCCTCCCTACTGGCAGGCCTGTGAGTGGGCAGGAGACAGCACTCACCTGGCTAAGGTGGAACATCAGGTGACCTCACCTTGAGGGAAGAAAATCCACCACCAGATCCATCAAAATGACCAATGTACACAGTGCTTGGCCTCCCATTTCTGTTTCTGTGAATTTATCTACAAACACAATCATGGAGCCAGTCTCTGGTCATCTTAGAGGCTCTAACCTGCCCAGGGCGTAGCTGCCACCCAGAACAGATTCTACTGTGGGCAGATCTACTCTTCAGTTGCAGCCTGAGTCCACGGAGCAGTGGGAGTGGTGAGCCAGTGTGCGAGAACATGTGAATGTGAGTGCATGCATGTGTGTGCAAGTGAGGCGAGTGCCTGAGTGTATGCACATGTGTGCACAATTCCATGTGAGTACATATGAGTGGCCATGTGCATGTACGTGCATGTAAGTGTATGCATGCATGTGAGTGCACAGGAGTGGGTGCAAGTACGTGCGTCTGAGTGGGTGCATAGGAGTGGGTGGGTGCATGTGTGGTCTGCATGTGTGCATAGGGGTGGGTGGGTGTCTTCATATGAGTGCATATGATTGTGTGTACATGTGTGTGAATGTGTGTGACTTGGAAAGGTCTTGTGGTGTGTACCTGCGTATGTGCATGAATGTGCATGCAAGTAGGGATCCCCCCCACTTTTTTTCAGTTATAGGCTGCTCCTCCTCACGCAGATGGAGGAGCCACAAAACAGAGGGTGCACTCTGACCCAGCATCCAGTTAGCCTTCAAGGGCTGGGGGATCAGGTCAGAGAGAGGACTCGTGCCCCCTGTTCACGGGCCATATGTGCAGCACTGAGACTCTGTGGAGGCCTCCTCCGGTCCCATCTTACCCTCCAAGACTTTCAGAAGCAGATGCTGAGCTTTCTGACTATGTCTTTTCTAGAAGCTGGAGTGGCAGGGCCCACCCACCTCTGGTCCTGGGGCCCCCTCTTGCATTCCCAGCCCTCCCCATCCTGGTCTTGAACCGGGGAAATGCTCTCTCTGCTGAGACAGGCAGCTTGGAGGGAAGCCACAATCCACCTCTGAGTGGAGCCCCAGGGCAAGGCCCCAGTGCCCAGTATGCGCTTCATGAACCTTGTCATGGGGACAACATATCTCTTTTAGTTGGTCCCTGATGGGGACATGTAGGTCCAGCCAGCCCACAGGAGGTGGGGAGATGGGGAGCAGATGAGTGGCTGATCTGACACTCCCCAGTTCTCCCAAACCAGAGTGGAGTGGGCCTGTAGGCCGGACCCCAGGTCACCCTTCTGCTGACACCAAGAGAACCTTCAGGGGTGTCAGATTCAACAGAACAAGAAAATGAGCAAAAGAGAACTCCTGAGAGTTAGCAACTGAATTTCATGTAAACAACAACTAAAACCTCAGTAAGGTTGTTGTTGTTGTCAGGTGCCATCGAGTTGGAACCGACTCATAGCGACCCCATGCACAGTAGAACGAAACAATGTCTGATCCCGGGCCAACCTCACTACCGCTGCCACACTTGAGTCCATCAATGATGCCACCTGACCAATCCATCTCGTTGGGGGGTCTTCCTCTTTTTCTCTGA
>NW_006408879.1:2109886-2118112 GCF_000296735.1 Chrysochloris asiatica
AAGAGGACTTGAAACATTTACTTATGAAGATCAAAGAGCACAGCCTTTGGTATGGATTGCATCTCAGTGTCAGGAAAACAAAAATCCTCACCACTGGACCAATAAACAACATTCTTTTCAACGGAGAAAAGATTGAAGTTGTCAAGGACTTCATTCTTCTTGGATCAACTGTCAGTAAGGTACATCCCATGTATTATCTGACACATGTTGTGGTCTCGGTGTGTGCCATGGAACTGATTCCAGCTGTAGTGACCAAAGATGGCAGTTTGAGGACTAAGGTGCATCTGACCCAAGTCATGGTATCTTCAATAGGCTCGCATGCGTGAGAAAATTGGATAATGAGTAAGGAAGACTGTAGAAGAATTGATATATTTGAGTTATGGTGTTGGAGAAGAATATTAAAAGTACCATAAACTGCTAGAAGAACAAAAAAGCCTGTGTTGGAAAAAGTACAAAGAGAAGTCTCATCAGAAGCCAGTATGGTGAGAATTCATCTCTCATACTTTGGACATATTGTCAGGAGGGACCAGTCCCTGGAGAAGGATGCCACGCTTGATACAGTGGACAGAAGAAAAAGAGGCAGCCGCTGATGAGCTGGATCCGCACAGTATCTGCCACGATGGGCTCAAGCATAGCAGCGATTATGAGCGTGGTAGTGTTTACTTCTGTTGTGCATATGGTTGCTATGGGTTGGAACTGACTCAGTGGCACCAAACAGCAACAACATAGTGACAAAATAGGCTGAGGACTTGATTCAATGTGCAGACTGCCCCATAGTGTTTCCAAGGATACAATTTTCATGGAAGCAAACTGCTTACACTTTCTCCCTCAGAGCTGCTAGTGGGTTCAAACAATCACCTTTCAGTTAGCAGCTGAGTGACTGACCACTGCGCCACTAAGGGTCCTTATTTGGGACATACTTATACTAAAAATGTTGTTTATCTGAAATTCTAATTTAACTGTATACCTTGCATTTTCTTTTCCCAGAGTCCCTTGTGAGTTGTTCCTAGGAATACTATTGCTCCACCCTTGTCCTGTTGACCAGAGAATGGAATTCCCTACATCCCCACCACACCTGCCTCCGTGATTAGGTAAGTGGTCAGAAACCTGCCAGGCTGATGGGTCGACCAGCCGACCCAGTGCAGATCTTTCCCAAGGCCCTCCCCAACCTTCTAGCCCTTTTTATTTCTGTTGACATTCCTGTTTCCCCCTAGCAATTCACAAATTCCCCATTCTTCCTCCTCTGTGCATGGTAGGAGAGCCTTCCATGACCCAGGCACTGGGAATGTAGCTCCGTTTCACATCCAGCAATGAGATGACCCCAGGCCTGTTCAGGTTCTGTGGCCAGAGGACTTCTCAGTAAGGGAAACAGAAGATTGGAGTGAGGGGAGAAGGCTTCAGGAAACAGGGCCAGAATGGGCACAGGGCTGCAAAATGTCAGATGTAGAGTCTGGGTCTTGAACTGGGTTGAGAATTTGACCCATTTGTCCAGGTGAAAAAGAGAGAGAAGGACTCTCTAATGACTGTGTCAGCATGGTGTAGTTGTGGAATTGGTGGTAACAGCAGGCCGCTGGGTCAGGACTGAGCTGATGAAGTGGACAAAGGTCTCAGGACCCTGATGCATCCTCTGTACAGCTGGTCAGACAGAGAGGCTCTAGGCTCTGGACGAGGCCCATCTCTAGGCGTTTTTCATCGAACACAAGTGAGAGTGACTTTCAAGAATTATTTCACTTGTTGATTTTTCTTGAGCTGAAAGCCTGTTAAATGTCCTTGTTACATCCTTTGATGCAAGGAGGGTACATTCGCCCTTTGATCTGAACAGAAAATGCAAAGGGCAAAGTCATCTTAAAACAAGTGGATTCCTTTCTGTTAGGGCCTATGAGTGTCCCAGGCCCCTGTGTTTGGGGATCTCGGGCTATTTCAATACAGCTCAGCAACTGTTGGCTCTTGGATGAGATGCTCGCTGTCCTGTTGTTGACAAGAACCTCAGCAGTGCGGTTCCAGGAAATAGATGAAATCGGGACTAGTTGGGCAGGGCAGGTGCCATGGTGAGCCAGCCTATCTTTTCCGGGTTCCTCCAGCTTTACTTTGCTGGTCCTAGACTCACTGAGAGAAGACCCAGTCCCAATGTTCCCAACATCAAGGCATTGTCAGTGGCAGGGCTCCTCTTCTACTCAGCCCTGGGCTCACACTGAGGGTGGTGTCTCCTGGGAAATAGCAGTGGCACCATAAGAATGGCCACCAGCAGAACACACGGTCTCCGGTATGCCACCGGCAGAGCGCACGGTCTCCAGGATTCCACCGGCAGCACCTCGTTTCACCCTCCTGGTTTCTCTCTGCAAGGACTCAGCAGACTGCTTATGCTCACTGTGTAGATTCATGGTGAAAACCAGTGCTCAGAGGGGTGGCCAGGAACAGGCCCAAAGGGACCCTCAGAGGCAGCCTGGATCCGTTCTGGAGGCACATCAAGCGTCCTCCTCCCATCCAGTAAGTGCCCACCCTCTTCTGCTCCCTCACTAAGACCAATGTTCTCTCTCTGCACCCAACTGCTTCCCAAAGTGAGGTTGCCTTCTTTACTTAGCTACAAGGAATTTTAAACAGAAACTCAAAATGCTCTGACCTGGCCTTCTGGTGCTGAAGACTGTCCTGTCTTGTATCTGCCACATGCATCTGGAGGCCTGAAGGGTAGTGCTGTGGCAAAACCTATGCCAAGTACTGGGGGCCCAGAGAGCAGTACAGCTCCCAGAGTGACCCTCATGGCCAAGGAACATGTGCTCTGGGTCCTGAAGGGAGTCCACTAGGATGTGCTAGGTGGAACTGAGGCATTGGCTCAGGGGCCTAAGAGATGCTGAAAGAACCCAACTGTGGCATCTCCACCTGCTCAGCTAGGGACCTTGGGCCTTTTTCTGGAAGCAATTGGGTCTTCAGCCCAAGTCTGTCAGGACAGGGCATCATGTGACATTCAAACAAAATACCCAGTGGACAAGGAGAAGACAGGGAAGCTCAGGAGAGAGAAGGAGAAAGAATCCCAAGAAGCTGCCATCGAAATCTTGACAGAGGTATGGTTGCGGGAGAGGTCAGGTCCCTCAGCAGAGAGAGCAGAGACATGCCCACTGCCCTTGGCCTACCAGGTTTTGCAGGGGATCCTCAAAATATGTGAGACCCTGTGATAGTTAAGGTTTTGAGTCAACTTGACTAGACCAGGATTCTCAATGGTTTGACAGTTAACACATAGTAATCCCCTGATGTGATCTAATATAACGGAACCACCGCTGTGAGCAGTCAATCAATTGAAAGGGAGTTTCCTAGGAGGTGTGGCTGTGACTAATTTATTGGACACTTAGGCAAAGCTTGTTTGCTTTTTGCTGTGTCTGGCTCTTGTATCTAGTTCGTCATCTGACTCCTGGTTCTATGCATGTGGACCTCAACAGATGGAATACACAAGAATCAAATTGACTACATCTGTGAGAAGAGATGACCGAAAACTCAGTATCATCAACCAGAATAAGGCCAGGTGCTAACTGTGGAACAGACCTTCAATTGCTCACATGCAAGTTTAGAATGAAGCTGAAAATAATTAAAACAACCCCATGAGAGCCAAAATACGACTTTGGGTATATCCTACCTGGATTTAGACACCATCTCACGAACAGATTTGATGCATTAGCACTAGAGGAGTCTTGGGATGACATCAAGAACATCATGCATAATGAAAGCAAAAGGTCATTCAAAAGACAGGAAAGAAAGAAAAGACCAAAGTGGATGTCGGAAGAGACTCTGAAACTTGCTCTTGAGCAGAGTGCAGCTAAAGCAAATGGAAGAAATGAGGAAGTAAACGTGTTGAACAGAAATTTCCAAAGGGCAGCTGGAGAAAATAAAGTCAAGTATTATAATGAAATGTGCAAAGACCTGGAGCTAGAAAAAGGAAAGAAAGAAAAAGAAAAAACAAATCAACACTTCTCAAGCTGAAAACACTGAAAAGCCTTGGGTTCCAATATTAAAGGATTCTATGATCAAAATGTTGAATGATTCAGAAGGCATAAAGAAAGGTGGAAGGAATACAGAGCCACTGTCCGAAAAGCAATTAGTTGATGTTCAGTAATTTCTAGAGGTAGCACATGATCAAGAACCAATGGCATTGAAGGAAGAAGCCTCAGCTGTACTGAAGACATTTGCAAAAACCATGGATCCAGGAATCGATGTATTCACACATTGAAATGTTCCAACAAACTGATGCAGCACTGGAGGCATTCGCTCATCTCTGAAGACTGCTAGCTGACCAACTAATTCGAGGAAATCCATATTTGTGCTCATTGCAAAGACACATGATAAAACAGAAAACAAAATCATCAAACAATATCATTAATATCACCTGCAAGTAAATTTTTGCTAAAGATAATTGAAAAACTATTACAGCAGTACATTGACAAGGACCTGCTAGAAATTCAAGCAAGATTCAGAAGAGGATGTGGAACTAGGGATATCATTCCTGATGTCAGATGGATCTTGGCTGAAAGCAGAGAATTCCAGAAGGATGTTTTGTTGTTGTTAGGTGCCATCGAGTCAGTACTGACTCATAGCTACCCTATACACAACAGAACGAAACACTGCCCAATCCTGGGCCAACCTCATAATCATTGCTACATTTGAGCCCGTTGATGATGCCACTGTGCCAATCTCATTGGGGGTCTTCCTCTTTTTTTCCGACCCTCCACTTTGCCAAACATGATATCCTTCTCCAGTGACTGGTCCCTCTTGACAATATGTCCAAAGTATGAAAGATGAAATCTGGCCAACCTGGCTTCCAAGAAGCACTCTGGCTGCACTTCTTCCAACACAGGTCTATTTGTTCTTTTGGCAGTCCATGGTACTTTTAATATTCTCCAACACCATAGCTCAAAAGCATCAATTCTTCTACGGTCTTCCTTATTCACTGTCCAGCTTTCGCATGCATGTGAGGTTATTGAAAATACCATGGCTTGGGCCAGGCACATCTTAATCCTCAAACTGACATCTTTGCTCTTCAACACTTTAAAGAATTCTTGTTCAGCAGATTTGCCAAATGCAATACATTGTTTGATTTCTTGACTGCTGCTTCCATGAGTGTTGATCGTTGATCCAAGCAAAATGAAGTCTTTGACAATTTCAATCTTTTCTCCATTTATAAGGATGTTATTTATTTGCCCAGTGGTGAGGATTTTTGTTGTCTTTACACTGAGGTGCAACCCATACCAAAGACTGTGTTCTTTGACCTTTATCAATAAGATGTTTACTTGTGCTTTATCGACTGTGCAAAGGCATTTGGCTGTGTGGATCATAACAAACTATGAATAACACTGAGAAAAATGGGTATTTTAGGACAATTGTTCTATTGTTCAATGTGTTCATGAGGCACCTGTACATAGACCAAGAGGCAATTCATTCATTAGAACAGAACAAGGGGTTTCTGAATGATTTAAAATCAGAAAAGGTATGTGCCAAGGTTGTATCATTTCACCATACTTAGTGTGTTGAGCAAATAATACGAAAAGCTGGAAGAAAAACGTGGCATCAGGATTGGAGGAAGACTCATTTACAGCCTACGATATGTAGATGACACAACCTTGCTTGCTGAAAGCAAAGAGAACTTGAGATAATTACTGAAGATCAAAGACTACAGCCTTCCATATGGATTGCACCTCAGTGTAAAAAAATTTAAATCCTCACCACTGGATCAGTAAATAACATCATGATATATGTACAAAAAAATTGAAGTTGTCACACACACTTCGCTGTTTGGCTCCACAATCAATGCTCATGGAAGTAACAGTCAAGAAATCAAATTACATATCTCATTAGGCCAATCTGCTGCTAAAGAACACATTAAAGTATTCGAGAGCAAAGATGTCAGTTTGAGGATTAAGATGCGCCTGACCCAAACCATGGTATTTTCAATAGCCTCATATATTCACACCTCAGCTGGACCACAGTACACAGGCACCCGCAGACCCCTGTGACAGTGGGAACAGACAGTTGCACCTGCTCTGAGGCCTCTCTACTAGGAGATCCCACCCATCAGTCACTGTCACCCCACATTCAGAGCTGAGTCCGATGACCACACTGATGCTGCCCCTCACAACTGTCCAGTTTTATTGGGACAGTCATTCTAGCAAAGATCCAGTGGACAAGAAGGCTGAGGGGAACTGCAGACAGGAGAAGGTGCATATGTACGCCCTGATCTCCTCAAGACCCGCAAACACAAACCCTCCGTCTGTCAGAACTCTCACCCTGGTTGGAAACAGGTTTCATGATGTTAATGAGGTCGTGCTGGAGTCGGGTAGGCCCTGCACCTAATCAAAAACAGATGAGCCACAAACGTACATGGGAAGAAGAGGAAGAGAGAGAAGAAAGCTGATTCCTCTACAACAACTGCTGGCTGTTAGAGGCCGAGTGTCACTGTAAGGTAAGCACTGGACTAACGCAAGGTTGGCAGGTCAAACCCACCAGCCAGTCCTCTAGAGAAAACCCTGCAGAGAGAGAGCTGCTGTGGAAATGACCGAGATGCAGTGAGTGAGTGAGCTCCGCGTTCACGCCCTGAATGCTGAAGTTGGGGCTCCGGGGGCCTGGAACAGAATGCATTTCTGTTCTTCATAGCGCCTCCCGACTCCTGATGTATTTCTGTAATGGCAAAACTAGAGGGCTGAGACTATGAATACCACCCTCCCTTTACTGAGCTGCCTCCACCTCCTCCTCTTCACAGCCCTCCTCCTCCCCTCCTTTTCTTCCTCCTCCTCCTCCCTTTCCTCTCCCTCCTTACCTTCATCCTCAGATGAGTCAGTAGAGTCACCTAGAGGTGACATGATGCTGCTGCCGAAGAACACAGGTGAGTGACCAGCTGTCACATCCACAGGGCCTTTGAGGACTAGCCCTAGCCTAGCCCTAGCGCTAGCACTAGACCGAGACCGAGCCCGAGCCCTAGCCCCAGCCGGAGCCTGAACCCTAGCCCTAGCCCTAGCCCCTAACCCCTAACCCCTAGCCCTAACCTTAGCCCTAGCCCTAGCCCTAGCCCTACCCTAACCCTAGCCCTAACCCTCCCACCTGGGGTGGAGACAGGCCATCCCTGGAGCTTCAATTCAGGGCCTATGTTCAAAATGAGGCAAAGCCGATGAACCAGTATTACTGAGAAGGTTCCAGATGCCAACAGAGCCAGTGGGCAGGGAGCCCTGTGTCACCCCGTCCCCATGTACAGACCAGCTTCAGAGAGAACGAACACAGAGGCTCAGCGTCCCATGCTGTCCCAGCCTGTGGGGGGGAGTCCCACTTGATGTGCAGGTAGGTCACCTCAGAGACCTTCCCCAGCTAGGGTCTGTTTTCTATTCAGTCGTTCTTCCCCTCAGAGCATTTTCTCATGCACCCTTACCTCCAGGCACCATCCCCGCGGCGCCATCCCAAGCCGCTGCTCCTCTCTGCAATATGGTCTGTCCTCTGCCTCTGGGATCTTTCCTGGGCCCTCAGAACCTACCTGGAACCCAGACTGTGCCACCCTACCTGCCACCAGCCCTGTCAAGGTGGGGCCCTGTGGGGCTCACAAACAAGCACCCTTTAGCACCAGAGTTGGGATAGCTTTACTGAGCTGTTGATGAATACAGAAAATTGAGGACCGTGAAGGGCCAGAGCCCATGAGAGTGTACAGTCAGTGCCCAACACTTTCCTTCGTGAGAAGACTTGATCTTGCAGCTGAAGGGTCCAGTAGGTGCTCAGCACATAGAGGTTCCAACAACCTGCATACAGCAGGCACTCAGTACATGGAGACTCAGATAACTTGCATACAGCAGGTGCTCATTACACGGAGACTCGAGTAGCCTGCATACAGCAGGTGCTCAGTACACGGAGGCTCGGATAGCCTGCATACAGTAGGCGCTCAGTACACGGAGGCTCGGATAGCCTGCATACAGCAGGTGCTTGGTACACGGAGACTCAGATAATCTGTAAATAGCAGGCGCTCATTACACAGAGACTTGGGTAGCCTGCATAGAGCAGGTGCTCAGTACACAGAAGCTCAGATAACCTGCATACAGCAGGCACTTGGTACTCGGAGACTTGGATGACTTGCATACAGCAGGTGCTCGGTACATAGAGACTCAGATAACCTGCATACAGCAGGCGCTCAGTACCCGGGGGCTCAGATAACCTGCATACAGCAGGCGCTCAGTACACGGAGACTCAGATAACCTGCATACAGCAGGC
>NW_006408879.1:2118267-2123855 GCF_000296735.1 Chrysochloris asiatica
GATAACCTGCATACAGCAGGCGCTCAGTACACAGACACTCGGATAACCTGCATACAGCAGGCACTCAGTAAGCAGAGACTGACAATAGCAACACTAGTAGGTACACAGTAAGTGAAACCAAGAAAATTACTTGAAGTCACTATTTCTGTGGTTTCGGCTCTGCTGAATCTCATCAAATGAGTATCATTAGTTGTTCCAATGAATTTTGGGTGAAGTTTTATCCTAATGGGTCTGAAAAGTGGGCCTTCTGCCAGAGCCTTAGCCCTGTTGGTTGTGGAAAGTTTCTGTGTGAACAGATTCCAGTTACTTGAGCCCAGAGCCCTGTGGCTGCAAAATCCACAAAAACATGATTTCAGGAACAAGTGTACTTTTGTTTACAGGAAAGAGTTTCCGGTAACAGCTGGTACATACCATGCACTGGTGAGGTAGTTGTCAGTAGAAAGTGTTTTCCAGAAAAGACAATTTTCTACTCAAACATTTGCTGACATGAAAAATGCGCTCACAGCTTTGCAATAGTGTCGTGGCTTATTACTGCAATATTACCATCGTCCATTGTGTGTGTGTGAAAAGAGACACCACAGTTGGCATTTTAACCAGTGGCATTTATCACACTCACCTGGCTGTGCAACTGTCACCACTATCTGTTTCCAGAATTTTCCATCATTCTGAGCAGAAATTCAGCACCCAGTAAGTGGTAACTCCCCACCTCCTCCCCTGCCCCTGGTAACTACGTTTGATTCTGTTTTCCTGTTCTAGAGATTTCATATGAGAGCCATATGCCACCACTCATCTGTCAGTGTCTCGTGATGTGTTGCTGTGATGTTGGGGGCTACTCAAAGACCAGTAGGCTCACTCAATGAGGACAGGTTCAGAGTGAAACAGACTAGGAAACTGACCAGTGAAAACCTTATGACAAGCAATGGAACATTGTCAGATATAGTGTCAGACACTGAACCCCTCAGATTGGAAGGCACTCAAAAAAAGTAATGGAGAAGAGCTGACTCCTCCAAGCAGAGTCAGTCTTAATGATGTGAATGAAATAAAACTTCCAAGACTTTCATTTGCTGGTGAGGCATGACTCAAAGTGAAAAGAAACAGCTGCAAACATCCATTAATAATCGGAATGTGGAATGTACAAAGTATGAATCTTGGAAAATTGGAAGTCATCCAAAATTGAAGGGAACACCTAAAGATGAATATTAAGTTTCACTGAGCTGAAACGGACTGGGATGGACCATTTTGAATTGGATAATCATACCTGCTATGCCAGGAATGGCAAATTGAAGAGGAATGGCATCACATTCATCATCAAAAAATAACATTTCCAGGTCTATCCTGAAATACAACACTGTCAGTGATAGCATATGCTCATATGCCTTCAAAGAAAACAATTAATAATTCAGGAACACAAATGTGTTCATGCAGAACCTGTACATAGACCAAAAGGCAGTTGTTCGAACAGAACAAGGGAACACCAAATGGTTTAAAATTAAGAAAGGTGGGCAACAGGGCTGTATTCCTTCACCATACTTATTTAATCTGTATGCTTAGCAAATAATTCAAGAAGCTGGATTACATGAAGAAAAACGTGTCATCAGGATTGAAAGAAGACTCATTAATAACTTGTGATATGCAGATGATACAACCTTGCTTGCTGAAAGCAAAGAGGACTTGAAATACTTACAGATGAAGATCAAAGAACACAGCCTTCGGTATGGGTTGCAACTCAATGTAAAGACAACAAAAATCCTCACCACTGGGCCAATAAAAAACATCATAATGTATGTAGGAAACATTGAAACTATCGAAGACTTCATTTTTCTTGGATCAACCATCAACGCTCATGGAAGCAGCAGTCAAGAAATCAGAAGACGTATTGCATTAGGTAAATCTGCTGCACAAGACCTCTTTTAAAGTGTTGAAGAGCAAAGATGTCAGCTTGAGGACTAAGGTGCACCTGATCCAAGCCATGATATTTTCAATAACCTCATATACATGTGAAAGCTAGACAGTGAATAAGGAAGACCATTGAAGAATTGATGCTTTTTAGTTATGGTGTTGGAGGAGAATATTAAAAGTGCCATGGACTGCCCGAAGACCATGGAAGAAGTGCAGCCAGAGTGCTCCTTGGAGGCCTAATGGCCAGACTTCGTCTCTCATACTTTGGGCATATTAACAGAAGGGACCAGTCACTGGAGAAGGATATTATGCTTGGTGAAATGGAGAGTCAGCGAAAAAGAGAAAGCCCCCTAATGAGATGGATTGGCACAGTGGGGGCATTAGTGGGCTGAAGCGTAACAACAATTGTGAGGTTGGTGCAGGACAGAGCAGGTTTTGTCCTGTTGTGCACCAGGTCGCTATGAGTTGATTGCACCTAACAACAAGATTAAATGAAAAAGGAAAACTATTGTCACCAAACCCAACCCAACCCATGGCTGCCGAGGCAGCTCCCACTCACTGCAACCCAGAACAGACAGAATTGCTCCACTGGGATTCCAAAACAAAGTCTTTGTAAGAGCAAGCAGCCTCCTCTTTCTCCCTCAGAATGGTTGAGGGTTCGAAGCCCAATGCCTAGCCCACTGCACAACCAGGGCCCCTTTTTTGTCACCATATGCCACTTTTTCAGAGGTGGCTATTATATTTTGCTTTGGCAATCTGGTGGAACGTTAGACCTGCTTCATAAAAAAATGTTTTTAACGCAGAAAATAAAGTGTATAGGATTAAAAAGGAAACCAAACCGTTGTTAAAATCCTCATTGTGATACAATAATGCATTAGCCTCTTTACTGAGCCTTTAAATAACAAGATCCAGCTGTAAGTCGGGTAACTTGTCATTTCAAAGTCAAAAAGCAGAAATCGTATTTCAAGCAATCTGCAATCATTGCACTGTGCAGTGAGACAGTCATAGGTACTGCCCTCACCACGGTGGTTGGTTGGGACAAAAACTTGTTGCAATCCAGTTGGTTCCAGCTCATGGTGTTACCGTGTCCAACTGCTCCTTGTGCTTCTCTTGGCTGTGATTTTCCCAGAAGCAAATTGCCAGTACTTTCTTCCTCACTGCTAGCCGGGTTAGTGGGGAAAAAGATTTGTTTTCATCCAAGTTCATGAGCCTGCTAAGTTAAATACCCCTATTCCTGGTGTGGCGCTATAGAATAAGCACTTCACCACAAGATTGGTTTGAACAGCAAGGGTGGCGCTTCAGACTCACCAATTGCTCTTTGAGAACCACCTCGACGACACTTAACAATTCCAGGTAAAAGAATTCATCTGCACTGAGTTTCCATTATATTAGTGGGTGAGACATAGTTGATCAAAACAGCAGAAATATTCTGCAATTTTTCATAAATAAAACTATACTAAAAGTAGATTTTCACTACTTGTCTGTCAGTTGGACATACTGAAGTGAGTTGCCCTCCTCGGGTAGGGGGGTGGCTGGGCAGGAGGAAGATGTTCCCAGAGCAGATGCAGATGGCCTCTTGTCCCTCAGACCCACTCTTCTGACACAGGGACCTAAACCCAGCAGGTCTCTCAAATCAGACTCAGTCCCTCTGAGCAGAGCGAAACTTAGAGGAGAGACAGGGAAATGGAATCTTGAGCTGCACTTGGGATGGGAGAGATGTTTGTTCTTCCTTTTTACCCAAGTCTCAGAGGTTAGACAGAATACCACCCTCATCCTCCTATGGGTCCTGGCGCTTCAGTGACCCAGAGACAGGGGACTTCCAGAGAGCTTCCCAGGTGCCATGATGCCTGTGTGTGTGTGAGCCTGTGACCATGTATATAGGTCAGGGTGTGTGTGTGAACCTGTGACCATGTATATATGTCAGTGTGTGTGTGTCTGTGTGAGCCTGTGACTGTGTATGTCAGTGTGTGTCTATGTGTGTGTGAGGCTGTGACTATGTATGTCAGTGTGTGTATGAACCTGTGACCATGTATGTATGTCAGTGTGTGTCTATCTGTGTGTGTAAGCCTGTGACTATGTATATATGTCAGTATGTGTCTGTCTGTGTGTGTGTGAGTCTGTGACCATGTATATATGTCAGTGTATGTCTGTGTGTGTGAGCCTGTGACCATGTATATATGTCAGTATGTGTCAGTGTGTCTGTCTGTGTGTCTGTGCAAGCTTGTGACCATGTATAGATGTCAGTGTGTGTCAGTGTTTGTGTTTGTGTGAGCCTGTGACCATGTATAGATGTCAGTATATGTCTCCATGTATACATGTGTCTTTGTGTGTTTCTGTCTGTGCCTGTGCCCTCCGATGAACACATTCACACACACCCTGCCTGCAGCCATGCAAAGCAGTGCCCAGCTGCCAAGAACAACCCCAACCACAAACCCTCTGGACTGTCTACAGCTGGACCAGTGTAGGTGGGGCTGAGGGCGGGGTCTAGGTTAGAGGTGGGTGGATGGGGAGGACTGGGGAGAAGCAGCTCAGATATGAGTCAGTTGAACTTGTGGTAGAGACACTGCTTTGGCCCAGTGTGACCTCAGGGGAGCAATGTCAGATGAGGGTTTCTCACTGTTGCCAAACCCACCAGGCACCACCTCTCACTCCAATCATGTTCACTGCTTGTCTTGGTCACCAATGTCACCAAAATGTGTCCAGTTAAGGAAGACACACCCCACACTGACATGGCTTATTAACACAGCAAAGAAAATCCTATTCCAAATGGGATTAAACTCACAGGAATGGGGGTTAGGGTCCCAACATATGTTTTGTGGGACCCACGCAATTCAGTCTATAGCATACTCTTGTCTCTTATAGCTGTTCTTGATGTAGCATTAAAACTTTAAAAACAAATTTTGAGAGGAGGCAGGGCTTGATGGCAGGTAGGGAAGAGGTGCAGCAAAGATCTCTCTTTCAGCAATAACACAGAATACCAGGAGAAGCGGGTTCAGGAGAGAGCTCCAAAACTCTGAACCACATAAACAGGAATATTTTAAAAGGTTGAAGGCTTATAGCTAGTGGAACTTGTAGCGGAAGCAAGAAATCTCGGACTTTCAGAGTCAACAACTTGGGCAAGACCAAGCAAGGGAGCATGCAGACTCACCACAGACTAACAGCTGCGGGAACCTCGGACACAAAGGTGGGCAATAGTCTTAGTTTGGTTTGCTTCTGGTTTGTTTTGGTGTCTGTTTATTGGCCTCTCACTGTCTATGCACCTCCATTCTGGTAATTTAGAGGGGGTGCCTGAGAGAGTGGACACCCCCCAACCTCCACCACTGAAAGGTTCTTCTACCACACATGTGCACAGATCCTCTCAGTGTTTAAAAGGCCAGTCCTCACTTAAAACCAACACAAAATGGCCACAGCAGGTCTGGAACTGTTTATTAAAAGGGAAAAGGCAAGAATGGGATGTAGAGTAGGAGAGAGACTAAAAACAAAACAGGCCAAAAATTAAATCCTGAGGTACAGCATAACAACCAACAGTGGCATCTTGAAATTTATCAGGTAGCCTTGAAGGCAAGAAGCTGAAAGAGGACATTAAAGTCATACTCATATTAGGCTACAGATTTTTTTTCTTCTTCTTCTTGCTCTCCTCTCTCTTTTCTGCAATAATAGACTACAGTATCCAGTCTGGGGTTTTGTTT
>NW_006408879.1:2124216-2125275 GCF_000296735.1 Chrysochloris asiatica
TTAAGCAATGGTGGTGATGGCTGTGTACTGTGGAGTCAGTTCCAACTCATAGTGACCCTATACAGGGTTTCTGAGGCTGTAAAATCTTTACAGGAGCAGAACGCCTCATCTTTCTCCTGTGGAACAGCTAGTAGTTTCTAACCGCTGACCTTGTGTGAATTAAGCAATAGGAAGAGTGAAAAGGGAAGCCCACCTCCTGATCACATCAACCTGGAGGCAATCAGAAATCATAAGAAAAAAAAATACCAAAATGCACATTCAATTAAGTATTAAGGCCACTGAACATGTCCAAGAAGCAAAAACAGATGACCATATCAGCACATGTCCAGAAACAAGATAAAATGTCTGAGACAAATGACCTAGAGGTAGACCTGGACTCCATTCTGGAAGGAGGGCAGACATTGGAGATGCCTGAGAAGGAATTCAGAAAAATGATTATAAAGTGTTTCAAAACACTTTACAAATGGAGTTGAGAAAAATAAGGAAGAAGTCGGGAAAGTGCTACAGGAACAATTAAATAAGATAGATACAGCATTGGAAACAATTCAAAACCTACAGAAAGAGATCTAAATAATAATAGAATATAAAAAATAGACAATACACTGAAAGGGCAAAGGAGTAGAATTGAAGAGATGGAAGCCAGAACTAGTGAGATGGAAGGCAAAGCTCTCAATATGGCTAAGATAGAAGAGCAAGCAGAAAAAAGGAAAAAAAAAAAATTCGAAGAAGGTCTAAGATTCATGTTGTACAACATGAAGAAGAAAAACTTAAGAATTATTGGCATTCCAGAACAGGAAGAATCACACAAGTCCACAGAGGAGATAGTTGAAGAGCTGCTGGAAGAAAATTTCTCTAACATTCTGAAAAGATAAGCATTCAAGAAGTTCAACAAACCCCAGGAAGGATGTTGTTGTTGTTAAGTGCCGTCGAGTCAGTTCTGACCCATAGCAACCCTGTACAGGGTTTCCAAGACTGTAAATCTTTATGGGAGCAGAATGCCTCATCTTTCTCCTGTGGAGCCGCTGCTAGTTTCAAACTGCTGACCTTAAGTTCGCAGCC
>NW_006408879.1:2125725-2126623 GCF_000296735.1 Chrysochloris asiatica
CAAAACTATAAGAACAAACTTAGAGGATCTGGGATCAGTCAGTCTATCAAACAATTACACTGGGATCAGTCAATCTGTGATCAAAACAATTGCAATATAAAAGAAGGTAAACACGTAGGAACAGATGGTGAAAAGGTCAGGTAGATAACAGGATAAAATAGACTGCACTAAATGGAGGGAAAAGTTAATGGAATATAAGGTAAACTCAAAGAAAATGAATATTCCACAACATACCAAGAAAATTACATCCAAGAAAAACATGGAAACATTAAAACTATGAGGAAACTCACAAGAAAGAACACAAAAACCATGAACTTGAGAGTTCTGGTTTCAGTAGTGACAGAGGCTGAGCCAAGTAGGATAGGCTCTGTGGGGGAGGGACTGAAACCCCAGAGAAGCTGCTCTAACATAGCAACACCAGAGCTCTGAATCTAGCATATGTTTCAGGGTGTCAGTTTCCCGTACCCACTGGCAGAAAAATCACAGTATAAAGGAAAATATTGCTATTTAGGAATTGGTCGACACATAGGACTTCCTCTGTGGCCACCCCACCCAAGTGGAGTTCAGGGGAGGGGGCACTACAGCCAGACTGGCACAATGAACTGGTGCTAAAAGTGGCACAGTGACATTTGCAAAAGGAGGTGTGTGGGGATTCTACACATTGTTTTCACCTCTTCCCTATCATGCCTTCTTTGCCCAGCCTGGACGCCTTCAGGCAGGTGGGTGCACACCCCCAAAAAAGTCCAACGTTGAGCCCACAGTTATCCCACAGCACAGAGAGAAAGAGCCCCATCAGTCCCAAGGGCAAATTCTTTGGCAGCTGCTTATGACGTCAGCCTGTGGGTCCCAGCCCTAAAGTTAACTTGTGTGGGATCCTTTACTCCAGCCTATGCAGTAA
>NW_006408879.1:2133452-2134516 GCF_000296735.1 Chrysochloris asiatica
CACTTCTTCCAAAACAGATCTATTGGTTCTTTTGGCAGCCCATGGCACTTTCAATATTCTCCTCCAACACCATAACTCAAAGGCATCAATTCTTCTATTAGCCATTAGAGAGATGCAAATCAAAACAACAATGAGATATCATCTCACACCAGAAATAACAGCAAAGATAAAAAAAGTAGAAAACAATAAATGCTGGTGAGGATGTGGAGAGACTGGGACGCTCCTGCATTGCTGGTGTGATTGCAAAATGGTCCAACCATTCTGGAAAGCAATATGGCGCTTCCTCAGAAGGTTGGGAATAAAAATACCTTATGATCCAGCAGTTCCTCTACTTGGTATTGACCCACAAGAAATATGAGCCATAACACGAGTAGATATATGCACACCAATGTTCATAGCAGCACTATTTACAATAGCAAAAAGATGGGTACAGCCTAAGTGCCCATCAATGGCAGAATGTATAAACAAACTGTGATACATACACACAATGGAATATTATGCTACCCTGAAGAACAACAAGGAAGCTGTAAGCTATCACATAACATGGATGAACCTTGAGGACATTATGTTGAGTGAAATCAGTCAGTCACAAAATGAGAAACACTGCATAGGACCACTACTGTAAAAGACTAAGAAAAAGAACCCATACTATGGAGGATGTGATTCTTTGCTGGTTACTGAGATGTGGGAGGTGGAGGTGGGGTGAGGGGAGGGAGGGAAAGGTGGAGCACAGGGGAGGGAATAGACACAGGATAGCCTGGGTGCTGGGGAGGGGAGCAATACAAAAGAAGGGGGAGGGGAATGGAAAAGCAAGGCGGATGGGAGAACAGTTAGGCAGGTTTGCATGGAATAAGTGGTTCAGAGATAAAATAATGATGTATGCACAACCTTGGAACAACAGGGCTCTGGGATACAGGGATTGAGGCATGGTTTGAATGGGTAAAAGCAGGGAAATAATGTTAAGATGCTTGACTGTCTTTTGAATCTTGGTTTCCTTTGCCTACCATTGTAATATAGACACTTGAGGAGGAGAGAAAGGAATAGCCAGAAATATCACCATAGAA
>NW_006408879.1:2135121-2143795 GCF_000296735.1 Chrysochloris asiatica
GAATATGCACAAGAACACCCACACTTGCAGATAACACCCCTTTGGCCTAGCTTCAATGGCTGGATGATCAGTACTCAAGTATAAGAAGAAGGAAAAAAGAGTAAGCTGATACAATTTGATGAACTTGACCTACGCCTATGGATGCAGTAGCTCAAAAGAGGGAACAAATCTTTACAGCGAGGATCATTCCCACCCCCTCGGTACACAGGGTAGACAGGGATGGGCAACTTGGATATTGGCTACCCAAAATGGTTGGGCTACAAAGGCAAGAAGTGACTGGCTTACAAGCTTTCAAAAGGGAGCCTAGATCCAGAGGGTGTGGAGGAAGGTAGAATCTCCATGGAGTAGTATTCAATCTGCCTAGGAGGGGTGATAAAAAGAGATGGGGATAGGACTCTTATGGTACAATAGTGAATAACTGCTATCAAGACTGTGTGGGTTAGAAATGTAAAGGTAAATGTTTTGTAGCAAAAGAAGGGGAGTGATTGACTTTGCAGTCCAGGAGCAGAGGTCCTTGGGACCATGAAGGGAGAAGAGCGGAGTGTGGGACCCTACCCAGAGAAAGAGTGACACCAGATATGGAGGCCGAGATGATGATGTGGAGAGATGGAGCAGCTGGGAACTCAAGACCTAGAGAGGGAGAGGGGCTGTGTGCTGACGACCGAGGGGCAGGCTTTGGTTGGTTGATGATGCATGGAGGGGATTGTAATCATTGCAATGAAATTATGTACAATAGGATGAATGTAAAGCTAATGTTCTCCCATGTAAGCTATCACATAATTCAGAACAAAACATTTCTAAAACACCAAAAACTTTAAAAACAGGGTTGGGGTGGAAAAGGCAAGCAGGAAACAAGCCATTTATTGTCCAGCATTGTCTGTGTTTGCTTCCTGGGGCTGCCTTGAAGGAGCTGCAGAGCCCTGAATGTGGGCTATATGTCAGAATGTAGCCTCTCGCATCTCTCCCATCGCCTGGCTCCTCATGGCACTGGAACCCTTGGCTTGTGGCCACAGCATCTTCCTGTGTCCTGTCGGCTGTTTCATTGGGCCTCACTCTGAAGGGATCATCACCCACCTCCTCCAGAGAGACTCAGGTTAGCTGATGTCATCTGCAAAGGCCTGAACGGGGCACATCCACACAGACTGAGCATGTCTCTCTTCAGAACACAGGTCAGTCTATCAGCACCTGATCTCCCTTGGCTTGTGGTTTTCATGGGACAAATGTACTCCAGCTTCAAGGATGGCCCACCTGTGGAAGCATTTCCCAACCAGAGAGTGGGGTTTTGAGACAGTCGCCTGGGTTTCTGTGGGAAACTCTTTTCCTTTGAAGGCACCCTGAGTGGGGGAAGTGGAGGAGGGAGGAAAGATGAGCGCCCTCACCCTGAATTTCCAGTTCAGCAAGCTGCTGGATTCCACCACTGCCTGGGTCCACTTGCGGTAGATTTTCTGTCATTTGGAATCAAAAGAATCTCCACTGATCCATGAGCCATGAACCATTTTGGTTCTCTGTTTTTGACTCCTGTTGTGGCATTGTAGGGTAAGCACTGGTAACTGCAAGGCCAGCTGTTCAAACCCACCAGTTGCTCCTAGGAAAGTGTTGATGAGGTTGCTAAGAGTTGGAACTGACTTGACGGCACTTAACAACAAGTGTATTTAAAACCCACCGTCACCATTCTGGAGACTTGTCGGAATGCACATCTTCACCCACCCATTTGTCTCTGGGCCTCTCCAAACAGTGCCCTGTCCAGCTCCAGCAGGAAGATAAACTGTGTAAGAGGTGATGGGGGCTCAGGTTGTAGAGGAGGTGGGTGAGGTGTGAGGAAGAGTATCTAATCCAACATCCTGGGAAACCTGGCACTGGCTCCTTTTGGTTGATATGTTGTAATCTTTTCTTTTTACTGACTTGCATTTTTTAAGTTTTCTAGGATAAATTTGTATGATCTGGGTCATCAATATATCAAAAGTTTAAACATATAAAAGGCAATACTTTGGCCATGATTTTAACCTCAATAAAATGATGCAGTACTGAGTCCGTAATTCAGTTTATTCAGAAAATGCTTAGAATTTCTCATCTGATGGGGACCCCAGGAACTTTTGTAGACTGAATGACGCAAGAACCCAGACTGTGTTTCCAGACTCTAGCTTTCAATTTGTGGCCTAGATTTCATTAATGTAAGCAAGTCAGCACCATGTGGGGGAACTAAGGAGTCCAGAGAATGGAGTCTTCCCTGAGACCAAAGACAGACTAACAAGCCCTTTGTCACTGAGTCGATTCCGATGCATGTTGGCCCTGTGTGTTACAGCACTGCCCCGTAGGACGCCTTTACAGAAACAGTGCCAAACCTTTCTTCTGAAGCACCGTGTGGGGGTGTTCTAACCATCAGCCTTTAGACTAGCAAATGCAAAGTCTGAGCCCCTGTTTGAGGGACTTTGTCCTCCTGAGAAGGGTAGCAGTATTTTCTGAGCCAGAAGTAGGGACATGTGGCCTCATGGTATTGTCACAGTTGCTGAAATCATGGGGGTTCTCACAGAATTCAGATGGCTGAGATTGGCCTCTGATCTATGACCATACCACCGTGAAAGTGCCCCATCTCCTCTGATCTCAGAAGCTAAGCAGGGTTGAGCCTGGTTAGTACCTGGGTGAGACAGGGCTCTAGAAGCTGAGGATCCATAACCTTGACCTCCCGAGGCACAGAGCACGGTCAGGGGCATTGGTTCAGACCCCTGCCTCTCTGTGTTTGGGGCACAGGGGAGTCATGGGGTCAGACACCTGCCTCACTGTTTGGGGTACATGGATGGGGGTGAGAGCTCAGACGCTTGCCTCACTGTGTTTGGGGTACATGCAAGGTTGAGGACTCAGACCCCTGCCTCATTGTTTGGGGAGTGTGAGGGGAATCGAGGACTCAGATCCTTGTTCACTGTGTAGGGACACGGGAGCCAGAGCACAGACCTCTGCCTCTCTGTGTTTTTGGTGTCAGGCTCAGACCCCATGAGCCTGTTGTCTTCAGGACCCGGTCAGCTGGACGGCTGCAGTGTACTCCCTCAGAGGCCCCTCCAGTGTGCACCGGCTGAACATCTGTCAGGCAGACAAAAGCAACCAGGAGGAACAAAGGGGAAGGATTATTTTCACTCAAGTACTTCTTCAGCCTCTGTAGGCGACATCCAAGCTGCTGGCCTCCCCTCCTTAGGCCACAGGGGTGTGCCGCCCGGAAACACAGGCCACACAAAGGAGGGACAAAGTCCAGATGGAAAGTTCAGCAGGCCCACACTCTGAGATAGCCGCGCGGCCCACGTGCCGGCTGAATGGGGACTCGGCTAGCTACAGGCCCTTCCTGCTGTGTGCACTGAGAAGCAACGGTCCCAAAGGGACACAGAAGCCCAGCTGGTTGGACTCTTGCTCCACCTTTTCTCTTTCCTAAGGCCTTCAGTGTGACAGGTGGGAAGGAGTCCAGTGGTCAGATCTTGGTAAGACCAGTGGGACTCAGAGGTGGTTACAGCAGGGCCGGAGGAGTGGCCACAGCTTCATTTTCACCAAGTCTCTGTGTGCTGGGCTCTGGGAGACACACCTGGAGACCCGAGCTGTGAGTCCTGTGGTTCTGAATCACCCACTTTACAGACGCCAAGCTGAGTCTAAATGCTCCACAGCTTATAAATGATGAAGTTATATTGCTTTAGAAACCTATCAAAGTTAGGATCAACAAATGACATTTATTCTGTAGGTTTGGGGGCTATCAAAATCTCAGCCCTCAGCAAGTTTAGACATGCCCACTGTTGTTTTGTTAAGCGCTGTTGAGTCGGTTCCCACTCATAGCGACCCTGAAGAGGGTTTCTGAGGAGCGGCTGAGGGGTTTGAACCTCCAACCTTTCAGTTAGTAGTCCAGTGCCTACCCTGCAGTACCTCACCAGGACCCCATGGGTATGCCTACTAGAGCGATTGAAATTTTCTGGTGCTCCTCCTTCAAAGACAGAATCCATTCCTCTGCCCCTGCCTGGGACCAGCTCCTCACCCCTAAGGGCTAGAAGGTGATCAAGTACAGACCCCTCACTCCAAAATGCAGGCCCTAGGAGAATGCTGTTGGTGCTCCTTCTCAGTTCATTCACCCTGGGGGAGCAGCCTGGCTAGTTCTGGGCTGGGGGGATCAGGTATGGGTGGCAATGGGGACGTTCACTTTTAAATATGTTCATGTAGCGTGGCGTAAGTACAACCATTTTAAATCATGAAAGTCAAGCATTACCACGTTTCTTCAACAATGGCCTTGAAAACTTTATTGATAATAAAGGTGAAGAATGGATCTGCAATTTGTGGCCCAGTCCTGCAGGAACCCGAATTGCTTCTCCATGGCCTCTCCCCCGACTACCACCCACTACCCCCCCACCCCCATCCCCGGCAGCCACAGTAACGTGGGAAAATGCAGTCTGCACAATCTCACCTCCCTCATCCCACGAGAAAGGCCCCCTCCTGTGCACCTGCCACCTCCACACTGCCCAGCCCACACCACCAGGCCTGTGCCCACCCACACCTCACCACCCAACCCTGAAGTGGTCAGGATATCCACTCCATCTACACACACACATAGTTACAAATGTGACACTGTGGGATAAAGCACTAGACAAGGTCGGCGGTTCAAACTCACCAGCCACTCCTTGGAAACCCTATACAGGGTTGCAGTGAGTCAGAACTGACTCAACAGCACTTCACAACAACAATATTCAAGGCCATGGAGTCCATTTAGACCCATAATGACCCCATAGGACACAGCAGAATTGCTCCATGGGATTTTCAGGACTCTTGTCTTTAAGGAGACAGACAGACGGCCACCAGAGTGTGCTGCCATGTTTGAACTGCTGGCCTTTCTGTTGATAGCCCAATTAGACCACTATGCCAGCAAGGCACCAAGTCAAAGGGTTGTCATTGTTAGATGACATCTAGTCAGTTCCAACTCATAATGATGCTGAATAGGGTTTCCAACGAGTGACGGGTGGATTTGAACTGCTGACCTTGAGGCTGGAAGTCTAGCACTTATCGCCACACAGGACTCAGTAGAGGGTAGATACCCTTTGATTATGTAAATGTTTATCTGTGACTGAGTCATTTATGGTTAAAGCTGCCTTCGTGGTGGTCCAGGTTTATGCCGTTCCAACTTCCAGGCTTACATCCACGACAGTAATTCTGACTTTTGAGTTTGAACTTGGAAGCAGAATTTCTTTCTCAAATCCAGTGGGGGGTGGTGCTGCCTGGCTTTCGCCTCCCATCTCAGGACATTTCTGAATTCATATGTCCATGAGCTAGATTCCAAAATGGGGCCCAGCAAACATCCAGCTCAATCACTTCCTCTCAGGACACAGACAATATAATAGCAGGACAAAACATGGAGGTCAGATCTAATCGGACATTTGAATTCCAATGGCAGCTGGTAAACATCAAGAGTGTTGTTAACTCCAAAAGCCTCTCTAAAACCGTGACCTTAATGCCTCGCATCTGTGACTCCTTTGTGCTGGGGCTGGTGCCATGGGAAATTAAGCTGCCCCGGTTGTACCTGCCTGAGCAGCGGGTCCCAAGGACGCAGCATGGAGATGCGCCTGTTGGCCAAGCGCCTGCTTTAGGCTGTGGGACATCCAGACCAGCAACAGTGAAGGTGGAGGTCAGTCTAGGACCCTCACTAAGGTTTGGGGTTAGGCTGAGAAGACACTCTAAAGTAGAGATGCTTCCCTCAGGATGGAGACAGCAGAGGTTGGGGTGCAGGGATGCAGGCATCTGGCATGGAGGGCAGGTCCATCACTGACTTACCAATGTAAGTGTCACCCCACAAACAGTTACTGAATGTCTGCTCTACACTGGCACTGTGGAGGGAAGGCAGCGCTTCTGCCTGAGGGGAACTTAGAGTCCAATAACTCAAACTTGCAGATACTCAAGACCAAGAAGCAAACTCTGGTCAGTGTTGGGAAAGAAAAGACGTGGAGCTGGCATTCTGAACTGTTGTTGGCAGCTTCTGAGACAGAGGGCAGTGAAGATTCACACTGAGGACTGACAAAGGAAAAGGTGAGTTTCTTGTTCCTCATGCTCCTCAGGTGTGGCCAGTCTCCAATCTCATCCACTCAGTGCAGCCCCCTGCTGGCCAGTAGCTCACAGTTTCAAGGTTGGGGGTTGTGCCAGAGTGAGGCGGGCACCGACTATGCGTCTTAATACCTGGATTTGAGCTGGCTCTGCTCAAGACATACAAAACCCAAAGAGCACTGATCAGCCTTGAATTGGCGGGAGACTCTGCGGCTGGCCCCCAGACCCTGGCAGTCCTTAGGTCCAAACAGACAACACCTGGGCCTATAGGAACTCCACCCCCAACCACCTCCTGAGCTTCTTGATAAACAGGAGCCCCTGAGTCTTCTCTCTGGGCCCAGCAACTGCACGTTCTGGCCTTTTCAGTGTTCTCTGTTCATGTTGTTTATTCCTTCTTCTCTTTCCCTTCCTTTCTTTTTTATCTTTTCTACGTGTACTTTCATTTTTCTTCTGTTCTCTCTCCTCATCTCTTCCTCTTTCTGTGTTTTTCACTTGATCTTTCTTTACTACTCTCTAATCTGTTTCTCTTTTCATATTTCCTCACCCTGGAACTGTAAAGGTCATCAATGAAAAAAACTAGGGAAAACTTAGGGACTCTGGTACGTGGCATAAATACACTATCACCCATAACTGAAAACACAAACTGCAGGAGACAAACTATACGACTTGATCTCCATATGCATCAAAAGATTCAGCCAATGAGTAAGGCAAGAACCCACAAACTGGGAAAATAGTTTTGGCAATGACACATCAGACAAGGGACTATGCTCTAAAAGTTATATAACACCTCAACAGGAAGACAAAAAATCCAAATAAAAAGTGGGCCAAGGACATGAACACACTTCACCAAAGGAGAAATTCATAGCAAACACATGAAGACATTTCCAGGATCATTAGCAATTGTTATTGTTAGGTGCTGTCAGGTTGGTCCCCATCATAGCAAACCTTCGCAAAAACAAAAGGAGGTACTGAGAGGTCCTGCACCATCTGCAAAAATTGTTACATTTGAGCCCATTGCTGCTACCGCTGAGGGTCTTCCTATTTTTTGCTGACCCTCCACTTTACCAAGCATCTAATTATCATGATGTTATTTGTTGGTCCAGTGGTGGGGATTTTGAAGGCTGTTAGTCTTTGATCTTCATCAGTAAGTATTTTAAATTCTCTTCACTTCCAGAAAGCAAGGTGGTAGCATCTTCATATTGCAGGTTGTTAATGAGTCTTCCTCCAATCCACATTCTTCTTCAAATAACACAGTTTCTCAGATTATTTGCTCAGCATGCAGATTGAATAAGTATGGTGAAAGAATACAACCCTAGCTCACACCTTTCCTGATTTTAAATCATTCTGTATCCCCTTGTTATCTTCTAATAACTGCCTCTGGGGTCTATGTACAGCTTTCTCATGAGCACAACTAAGTGTTCTTCACAGTGTTGTCCATAGCTTGTCATGATCCACACAGTCAGAAACTCTGTGGATCAGTTTGTTGATAAACTTCAATTTGTATTCCATCAATTCCTGGAGCTCTGTTCTTTACCGGTGCCTTAAGTGCAGTTTGGACTTCTTCTTTAAGTACCACAGTTCTTGATAAAATGCTACCTCTTGAAATGATTGAATACTGACCATTTCTTTTTGATGCAGTGACTTTATGTATACCTTCCATCTTCTTTTGATGCTTTCTGTATCATTCAATATTTTGTTCACATATTTTGTTTCAATATTGCAAGTTGAGGCTTGCATTTTTCTTCAGTTCTTTCAGCTGGATAAATACTCAGTGTGTTTTACCCTTTTGGTTTTCTAACACCAGGTCTTAGCACATTTCATTATAATATTTGACTTGGTCTTCTTGAGCTGCCCTTGGAAATTTTCTGCTCAGTTCTTTTTACTTCTTCATTTCTTCTATTCACTTTAGCATATATACTCTTTAGCAACCATTGGCATTAGCCATTGTTGTTGTTAAGTGCCGTCAAGTTGGTTCTGACCCATAGAGACCCTGTATATGGTCTCCAAGGAGCAGCTGGGAGCTTGAACCGCCGACCTTGCAATTCAAATGGCTTTGCAGTCTGGCGCATTAACCCACAGCACCACACCAGGACTCCTTAGCCTTGGAGAGATGCAAATAAACAATAAGATAGCCTCTTACTCCAACATTAATAGCTAAGTTAAAAAAAACAAACAGAAAACAGAAAATGCTGGAGAGGGTGTGAAGAATTTGGGACCCTCCCACCTACTGGTAGGACCGTAAAATGGCACCACTGTTGTGGAAAATGGTATGGCGTTTTCTTAGACATTGGAGACAGAAATACTGTATGACCCAGCAATCTTTCTACTTGGTGTATAGCCCCAAGAAATAAGATCCATGACACAAATACATCTATGTACACCCATGCTAATTGCAGCATTATCCACAATAGCAAAAAGATAGAGATAGCTTAGACGCCCATCGGTAAAGGAATGGTTGAGCAAACTTTAATATATACAGGCAGTGGAATTGTACACAATAGTGAAGAATAACTATGAATCGGAGGACAGTGTGCTGAGTGAAATTAGTTGGTCACAAAGAGACAAATATTATATGAAGCTACTATTGTAAGTATTTAAAAAAAAAAAAAAAAAAAGGCTT
>NW_006408879.1:2151681-2153682 GCF_000296735.1 Chrysochloris asiatica
CCAGTGGTAAGGTTGGGGGGTGTCCACTCGCTCAGGCTCCTCCTCTAGTCACCAGAATGGAGGTGTGCAAAAGTGGGGGCGCCAATGACCAAATACCAAAAAAGGAAAATAATAACAAGCAAAACTGACAAAGTGTATTGTCCACCTTTGCTCCAAGGTTCCCGTGGCATTTTTCGATGGTGTTTCTGCTCCCCTGCTTGGTCTTGCCATTTGGTCTCACCCAAGGTGTCAGCTTCGGGCCTCCAAGCCCAGTAGGTTCAAAAGTATGCAATTTCTTACTTCAGCTTCACGTTCCACTAGCTATAAGCCTTCAAACTTTAAAAGTATGCCTAGCTCTATGGTTCTCAGTTTTGGAGCTCTGCCTTGGATCTGCTTTGCCTGGTATTCTGTGGTATGGCTGATGGTGAACTTCACTGCACCTCCACCCTAGCCACCATCATGCCCCTATATTTATTTTATTGTTAGAACAATCTATTGGGAATTTTACCTAAAATGAAAAAAGGGAAAGGAAAGAAGGGGGCAGATAAAGAAAGGAGAGAGCGAGAGAAAAGATTTGGAAATGAATAGCAGAGATGGTTATGTAATGTAGGACGTGTCTTTGGTGTGTCTCGATTGTGCATGCAAAAATGGTTGAAATGGCAAATGTTTTGTTGTATACACTTTGCTGCAATTAAAAAAGAAAAAAAACAAAACAAAGGAAGTATGGTGGGCTGAGATTTATTCTGGAGACAGAGTTGAGTAGATGAAGACAGTGGCAGAGGAGCTGGGATCCAGTATGACTCTTTGGCACATTTGGATGGGCACAGGGGAGGGTCCTGCAGGGAGCTGCAGAGTGGGGCTGGGTACCAACGACTATCAGGAGGTTTGTGTAACTTGGGGGTGCAGGAGAGACTCTAGGTGGAGCTGTCCATTGGATCTTATAATCTAGGAGGCAGTGGAAAAGTTTGGGCTGGAGTCATCAACAACAACCAGTATATAGATATATAGAGCACCATATTGTTGTTAACTTCCATCAAACTGGTTCCGACTCATAACGAACCTGAGGAGCAGCTGATGGGTTTGAACAGCTGACCATGTGGTTCACAGTTCAGTGCTGATACTACAGTGCCACATCAGTAGTCCATGGCACTGGTCAAAGATCTTACTTACACTCTTCTAGAATAAAAAAGATGAAAGAGTATCTATCAATTACAGTAACACAATTAGTGATTTTGCTGAAATGACAAGAGAAATAATTTTAATGGAATAAATGGATCTATGAATTCTGTCTCTCATTTTATTACTCACTTAAACATTGATGGCCCATCAACAGAATATCCAGATGTGTGCAATAAAAATTAAATGTACTCATCTTTGATACTGTGCCAACAAAAAGCGTAGCTTTATACATAGTTGTTTTTTTTGTTTTTCCTCACAAATAAATCTTTTATTTGTCACCATTAAAAGTCTGAATTTTAAACAGATTCTTGAACTGGTGGCTCATAGCCATTGGCTTGTTCAACTTTAGCACCTGTCTCATCTTCAGTAGCTTTTCCAGAACTACTGCCTTCACCATGAAGCTCCATGAGTTTTCCCAACTCAAACTTAGGCTTCTTCAGCATTTTTACTTTCCTAACAAATACATCATGGAGAGGGTAAATAGACTGGCAAGCCTTCTCTATGTCCTCTCCAATGCTGCATGGAATCAGTTTATTGAACACTTCTTTCAAGTCATTTGTCTGCACCTCTCGGGTCATAATTTCCATAATTTTCTTCTGAACTTGACGGACCTGTTGGTGCTGAGCATAAGATGTCTTCTGAATCTGGTTGTTGCACTTTTTAGTAAAACCAACACAGAACAGGAGAAGCAAATAACCATCTGTAGTCTTGACATCAACGTGAGCTTCAGTCATGGTCTGCCATTTTGTCACAGGTAAGATCCATGCCATGGAAGTTGGTCAAGCAGTTTTTGCCCTGAACATCCTCATTAATTATCTTGAATTTCCTAAATGCAACTTCATC
>NW_006408879.1:2154147-2156382 GCF_000296735.1 Chrysochloris asiatica
CTGGTTCCAACTCATGGCAACCCTGTGTAGGGTTTCCAAGAAGCGGCTGATAGGTTTGAACCACTGACTTTGAAGTTAGCAGTCCAAAGCTGATCCTACAGAGCCACACAGGAATCTTGTATGTTGTTTGTTGTTAAGTGCTGTTGAATCAGTTCCGACCCATAGTGACCCTGTATAGGGTTTCAAAGGAGCAGCTGGTGAGCTTGAACCACTGACCTTGCAGATCAAATGACTTTGCAGTCGGCACATTAGCCCACAGAGCCACACCAGGCCTCCTTGGAGTTGTCTAGAGAAGATGAATGTATGCAGGAGGGCAGCTGGTGAAATGGAACAAAATGGATAAGGGATCAGTCCCCAAAGCTGAGAGAAGAGACTGCTCTAAGTAAGTGGGGAATGGCCAATATCATCAGATTTGGCAACAAGGGGATAACTGGTACCTTAACAAAAGCCATTTCAGTGGCATTGTGGGAATGCAACCAAATGAAGCGTAGGGGAAAGGGGTTGGTGTGAAGACATGGTCAACATTGACATATACCATCCCAAGAAGCTGGACTACAGAGAAAATCAGAGTCTTGGATCAGTAGGTGAGGATAAGAAAGACAAAAGCTACTGTTGCTAGGCGCCATCGAGTTGGTACTGACTCATAGGGACTTTATGGCCAACAGAATGAAGCACTTCCTGGTCCTGCACCCTCCTCAGAATTCTTGTTATGTTTGCGCCCCCTGCTGCGATGATTGTGACAATCCATCTTGTTGGGGGTCTTCCTCTTTTCCACTAACCATCCACTTTACCAAGTATAATGTGCTTCTCCAGGGACTGGTAACTTCTGAGAACATGTCATGTATGAGAGATGAAGTCTCACCATCCTTGCTTTTAAAGAGCATTCTGATTGTACTTCTTACAACACAGATTAATTTGTTCTTCTGGCACTCCATGGTACTTTTAATATTCTTCTCCAACACCATAACTCAAATGCATCAAACAGTTTCTTGGATTATTTGTTCAGCATACAGATTAAATAAATTTGGTGACAGAATACAGCCCTGGCACACACTTTTCCTGATTTCAAACCCCTTATCCTGTTTGAATGACTGCTTCTTGGTCTATGTAGCAGTTCCACATGAGCACAATCAAGTGTTCTGGAATACTTACTCTTCACAATGTTTTCCATAGCTTGTCATGATCCACACATTAAAAAGTCTTTGCATTGTTAATAAGGCACAAGTAAACATTTTTCTGGTATTCTGTGTTTTCAGCCAACATTCATCTTACATCAGCAATGATATCTCTTGTTCCATGTCCTTGTTTGAATCTGACTTGAACCTGCAACAGTTTCCTGTTGATGTACTGTTACAGTCATTTTTAAATTATCTTTAGCAGAATTTTATTCTATTTGCAAGTGATATTAATGACTCTATTTGGAATGGGCACAAATATGGATCTCTTCCAGTTGATTGTCCAAGTAGTTGTCTTTCAAATTACTTGACTTGGAGAGTGAATACCCTGAGTGCTGTATCAGTTTGTTGAACTATTTCAATTTATATTCCACCAATTCTTGGAGCCTTGTTTTTTGCCAATGCCTTCAGCAGAATATTCTGGTGCTATTCATAATGTTTTCATCTTCCAGAACTCTATCTGATAATGCTCTGCTGCTGTCCATAAGGTTTTCGGGGCTAAATAGTCAGAAGTAGTCTGCCTCCCCTTTTTCCTAGTCTGTCTTAGTCTGGAAGCTCAGCTGAACCCTGCCCACCGCAGGTGACCCTGCTGGAATTGAAAATACCAGTGGCATAGCTTCCAGCATCACAGCAACATGCAAGCCACCATAGAGCAACAAACTGATAGATGAGTGATGGAGAAGGCAAGAGTGGCTAATATGCTAAGGCACAGTCATTTATGGTGAGCATGTTCAACTGGTTACAAAAGGTACAAGAGAGACAAGGAAAAATGGGAGGGATATCCTGAGAGCAAGAGCAGTACCAGAAGTGCCTGTGAAGGCGCTGGCATTTGTTAGTTGTATCTGATGGATGAAGAAAAAAGGTTCAGGTAGATTATAGCTTTGGAAATGGGACACGAGGGGGGGGGTTCTAGTCCTAGTGTGTTTCTCTGCTATTCATAAGGTTTTCAGTGACTAAACAATTGGAAGTAGTTCTTCACTCCTTCTTCCTAGTCTCTCTTTGTCTGGAAGCTCATCTGAAACCTGGCCACAATGGGTGACCTTTCTGGAATTTAAAATAC
>NW_006408879.1:2169649-2175475 GCF_000296735.1 Chrysochloris asiatica
AACTATTTCCTCTGTGGACTTGTGTGATTCTTCTTGTTCTGGAATGCTGATAATTCTTAAGTTATTCCTCTTCATGTTGTCCCACATTAATCTTAGACCTTCTTCAGATATTTTTTTATCCTTTTTTCTGTTTGCTCTTCTATCTTAGTGGTATTGAGAGATTCATCTTTCAGCTCACTGGTTCTGCCTACCATCTCTTCTGTTCTACTCCTTTGCCGTTTCAAAGTATTTTCTATTTCTGATATTCTATTATTGATCATTTGGGCATCTTTCTGTATGTTTTGAATTGTTTCCAATGCTGTAACTATCTTATTTGATTGTTCCTGTAGTGCTTTCCTGACTTCTTCCTTATTTTTCTCAACTCCATTGTAAAAGTGTTTTGAAACATTTTATAATCATTTTTCTGAATTCCTCCTCAGGCATTTCCAAGGCCTTCACTCCTTCCATAATGGAGTCCAGGTCTACCTCTAGGTCATTTGTCTCAGACAGTTTATCTTGTTTCTGGACATGTGCTGATATAGTCATCTGCTTTTGCTTCTTATACATGTTTATTGTTTGTGGCCTTAATACTTAATTGAGTATGTGTTTTGGTACTTTTTATGCTTGCTTATTGCTTCCATGTAGATGTGATCAGGATGTGGGCTTCCCTTTTCACTCTTCTCATTGCTTAACGCAGAGTAACTTTCAGAGGTGTTGTCTGCCTCCCTGGGATATGGCAGTTGGTGTTGGTTCTTGCCTGGGTTTTGTTGTTTTATAGAGTGTGATTGTAGCTTGACTATATGGCAGCAGTTGCTGACTCTTCTTGGGAAATATAGGGAGACAAAGAGTTCCCTAAAGGTAGAAAAGAGAGCATAAAACAGCAAAACAGCACCAGCAAAAAAAAAAAAAAAACAAGAAAAGCAAAAAACAAAACAAAACTAGACTGAATACTGCAGTCTATAATCACAGAAAAGGGAGAGGAGGGAGAGAAGGAAAATTTAAATCTGCAGTCTAATATGAGAATGACTTTAATGTCCTCTCTTCAGCTTCTTGCTTTCAAAGCTTCCTGAGAGATTTCAAGATGCCACTGTTGGTTGTTTTGCTATACCTCAGGCTTTAATTTAATTTTCAGCTTGTTTTGTTTTTAAACTCTCTTTCCCACTCTGCAGCCCTGTCCTGCCCTTTTCTGTATTTAGAAAAACAAACAAAAACGTTCAGGGCCTGCTCTTGGGCTGAGTATCTGTGCACATGTGTGGCAGAAGAATTCACCAGTGGGGAGAGTAGGGGTGTCCACTCACTCAGGCACCCCTTCTAGTCACCCGAATGGAGATGTGCAAACAGTGTGGGTGGTGGTGGGGGTCAATGACCAGATACTCCTCCCCCCCCAAAAAAAAGAAAATCAGAACAAAGCAAAACCGACAAAGTGTATTGTCCACCTTTGCTCCAAGTTTCCTGCGGCATTTTTCCGTGGTGTTTCTTCTCCCTCACTTGGTCTTGCCATTTGGTCTTGCCCAAGATGGCTCCAGGCCTCTGAGCCTGGCAGATTTAAAAGCACATGATTTTTACTTCAGCTTCGAGTTCCACTAGCTATAAGCCTTCAAACTTTAACAATATTCCTAGCTCTGTGGTTCCAAGTTTTGGAACTCTGCCCTAGGTCTGCTTTGCCTGGTATTCTATGGTATGGCTGATGGAGAACTTCACTGTACCTCCACCCTAGCTGCCATCAAGCCCCGCCTTCAGCTGTCTTTTGGGGTAGAAACACCCTGATCCACCAGCTGCTTTGGGATCTACACGAACTACTTCTGTGTTGGATATTCAGAAAAAAACATCACCTAGGCTTATAGGAACTCTATCTGGGGCCAGAAGTTTCACCCTCATTCCTTATACCCACTAGGTGAGGTCCCTGGCTGGCAGGAGACCCCAGAACTTCCTCTTTTCTGGATCTGACACCTATCCTGTTTTTTTTCTTTTCATTGTTTTTATTTTTGTATTCTTTCTTCCATTTTTCCTCTTGTTATGTTATCTTGCCTTTTATCCTTTCTATCTCAATTTTAATTTTTTCATCTTGTTTCCTCTTTCTTTTTCCTCACCACTATTTCTGATTTCTCCCCCTTCCCCCTTTATCTTTTTTCTCTTGGTTTTTCTTTGCTGCTCTCTGGTGTCTTTTCCTTTTACTCATCCCTTTCCCTAATTGTGTTTACTTGTCTTTTTTTTTTCTCATTTCTCTCACATTTTTCCCTTCCATGGTGCTTTGTTGTGTTTTGTTTTTTGGTTTCCCTCTTTTCTTTTTATTTTATATTGTTTTTCTAGCTGTTGCTTGCTTTTTTTTTTTCCTTTGCTGTTGTTTGCTTGTTTGTTTGTTTTCCATACCTCGTGTGTGTGTGTGTTTTCTCTTCTTGCCTCACCTGACAGGGGCTAGCAACAGTGCTCATACAGCCCAGTCACAACCATACACCCTACAAGTCCATCAGCCAGGCAAGAGCCAACTGCTATACACCTGATCAACACAAACCAACCCCATCCAAAACTGAACTTCTTCACAAATGGCAAACAGAAGAGTGCACAGGTGTACATCCCCATCAGGAGGCAGTTGATGAGTACCTAAGAATATACCAACATACATGCATTAATCAAATACAATTCAGCAACACCACAATGTTTCAGAAGCAACTAACGATTTCTAGGCACACTAAGAAATAAGTCAGAGTAGTCATTCAATCAGTGACCAAGAGGCAGAGCTAGAAACTGTTTCTGAGGGGGAAAGGCATTGGAAGTACCTGATAAAACAATTCAAGAGAATGATATTTATGTATCTCCAAATGATTGACAGAAATATTGAGGAAAACAATTCAGGAAAACACACAGGAACAAACAAAGTAAAGGATTGGAGACAATACAACACCTGCAAAAAAAAAAAAATTCAGATGAATACTAGGATTTCAGAAAAGGACAATACAGCAAAAGGACAATGAAGTAGATTTGAATCAATGAAAGCCCAAATTAGTGAGCTAGAAGATAAATCTCTCAATACTAGTAAGCTACAAGAACAATCATAAAAAAGAATGAAAAAATCCAGACAGCCAAAGATTCATGTGGGACAACATGAAGAGAAATAACTTATGGGTGACTGGAACTCAGAACAGGAAGAGACAAAGAAAATCACAGAAAAAATAGTCAAAGAGCTGCTAGAAGATACCTACCTAGAATCATGAGAGACAAAAAGATAACAATTCAAAAAGCTGAATGAATCCTCAAAAGGATAGACCTCAAAAGAAAATCACCAAGACATATCATAATCAAACTCTTCAAAATCAAAGACAAGGAATGAATCTTGAGAGCAGCTGAGGAAAAATGAAAAGTTACTTACAAAGGAGAATCAATAAAACTAAGCTCTGATTTCTCACCAGAAACCATGCAGGCAAGAAGTCAATGAGAAGATATATACAAAACTCTAAAAGAAAATAATTGTCAACCAATAATCATGCACAGCAAACCTCAAATACAATGATGAAATAAGAAAATTCCCAGATAAATAAAAATTAAAGGAATTTGTAATAACCAGACCAACTTTAAAGAAAAAAAAAAATGCTTTGAACTGAGAACCAACAATAACAGATAACAAACTGAAATTGATATACACAGCAATATCATCAAGAATTCAATCAAGATATAGAAGTATCCAAAGTAAAATAAACATACAAAACTAAATATAGCAAACCACATATTTCAATTTATAATGAGGACAACTACCGAACAAAAAGAAAGGAAAGTATAGTTACAGAACTTCCAAATGGTCAGGAAGTCAAGTAGATTTAAAGATAAAACCAACTGTTTTAAACTGGGGAAGAAATTTCAGCACAGAAAATTATGTGGAACAAAGAAACCAGCAGCACCACTAAAAAATACACAGCAAAATGACTGTAATCAATTCATACCTATTGATAATTGCCTTGAATGTCAATGGATTAAATGCACCAGTGAAGTCAAGAGACAGAGAGGAGCAGAATGGATAAGAAAATAGGACCTTTCAATATGCCATCTATATGAGACACATCTCACACAGAGACAAAAATAAATTAAAGATCAAAGGATGCAAAAGTATATCAAGCTTACAGCAATAAAAAATGAGCATGAGAAGCAATATTAATTTCTGGTCAAACAGACTATTAGGCAAAAACTAGCATATGAGACAAAGAAGGGCATTATCTTATGATTCAAGGGTCAATTCAACAAGAGGACATAACCATAATAAATATGTTCTGGAACTGTTTGAGTATAATTGGTGTCAGCTATTGTCAGAGTTTTTAGTAGAATTAACAGGTAAACCATTTGGACCCATACATTTTTTTTGCTGGGAGTTTCTAAATGACCTGATCAATTTCTTCTTTGGTTATAAGTCTGTTCAAGATTTCTACTTCTTTCTGTGTTAGTTTAGGTAGGTGGTGTTTTTCTAAAAATGTGTCAATTTCTTTTAGTTCTTCAAATTTGTTGCAGCACAATTCTTCATAGTATTCTGTTATTATTTTCTTAATTTCCATTGGTTCTATTGTGATGTCTCCCATATAGTTTCTTATGCATGTTATTTACATCTTCTTTTCCTTTTTTTTTTTTGCTAATGTCTTGTCAATTTTCTTAATCCTTTCAAAGAACCAGCTTCTTGTCCTGTTGATTCTTTCTGTAGTTTTTCTGTTTTCCATCTCATTTATTTCGGCTCTTATCTTTATTATTCATTTTCTTCTAACTTTACTTTGCTGCTCTGTTTATAATTATTGGAGATGTTGCACTAACGTGTTGATTTTGATTCTTTCTTCTTTTGGAATGTGTATATTTATTGCTGTAATTGTCCTCTGAGTACTGCTTTTGCTGTGTTCCAAAAGTTTTGGTATGTTGTGTTTTTGTCCTCATTTGATTTAAGGACAATTTCTATTTAATTTTATAATTGTTCTATTACCAAATAGCTTTCAAACAGAGTGTTATTCAATTTCCAAGTATTTTTTTCCTTGATGTTCTTATTGTAGATTTCTAGTTTTATAGAATTGTTATCTGAGAAGATGTAGTACTTTGATGTATTAATATGTATTGAGGCTTGCTTTGTAGCCTAACATATTGTCTATCGTGGAGAATGTTCCATGTGCACTGGAAAAGAAAGTGTATTGTAGTGTTGTGGGGTTGAATGTTCTGTATAAGTCTATGAAGTTAAGTTGGTTGCTTGTTTTGCTTAGTTATTTTGTGTTGTTGTTGTGTTTCTTTATAATTTGGGGGCTCTAATACAGGGTATAAATACACTGTCAAACATAACTATAAACACATGAACAGCAGAAGACAAAATAGATGACTGCTACCTCCTAAAAATGAATACTTGAATGGATCAAAAAGTTTCTCCAAAAGAGTAAAAAGAGAGCCTACAGACTAGGAAAACATGTTTGCAATGGCATATCAGACAACTAATTAATCTGTAAAATTTATAGAAAATTACAATACCTCTGTAACAAAAAGATAAACCACCCAATTAAAACATGGGCAGAGGACATGAACAGACATTTCATGAAAGAAGACATTCATGTGACCAACAAGCATGAAGAAATGCTCATGATCATTAGCCATTTTTATTGTTGTTGTCAGGTGCCATCAAGTCGGAACCGACTCATAGCGACCCCATGCACAACAGAACAAAACAATGTTTAGAGAGATGTAAATCAAAACATCAATGAGATATCATCTCACCCCAGCATTAGCAAACTAAGTTAAAAAAAGACAGGAAGCAACAAATGCTGGTGAGTGTGTGGAGAGACTGGGATGATCATATACTGCTAGTGGGACTGCAAAATGTTGCAACCACTATGAAAA
>NW_006408879.1:2177781-2179850 GCF_000296735.1 Chrysochloris asiatica
ATTAAAGAGGATAGAGGTAAATATTGTTATATACACAACTTTGGAACAACAATGTTCTAGGGGTGGATACATGGACAGAGATACAGGATAAACAAATATGTGAGGGGGAGTGGGAGTATAATAGTATAACACAAGTATATAAGGATCTGACCGAAGATATTTGTATGCAGGTATTTACTGTTGCTGCAAGAACACCTATGAATCTGGGGGACCATTTTGTTGTTGTTGTTAGGAGCATACAAGGTGGGAGGCCATGTAAAATGATGAAAACTTCCTCAATCTTATCAAACATCTTTGGGCAATAAGGCCTGGAGGCTCAGGGCCATAGTCTCGGGGGCACCAGGGTCAATTGGCAGAACACAGTCCATAAAGACAATGTTCTACAATCTACTTTGGGAGTAGTGACTGGGGTCTTAAAAGCTCATGAGTGACCATCCAAGGTGCAACTATTGGTCTCTCCTTGTGCAGAAGAAAGAAGAGTGATGAAAATCTGAAGATGCTTGGAATCAAGTTCAATGGACCAAGTCACCACAACTCTGAGACCAGAAGAACTAAGTGTTGCCTGACTATCATTACCAACTGCTGTGAAAGGGATCACATTAGAAGGATTTGAAGGTCCTGGATAGAGTGGCAGAGAATGTGGAATAAAACTCAAAATTATTTAAAAGAACAAAAAAGACCTGGCTTACTTACCAATCATAAAGAGACTGGAGGAACCTGAGACTATGGCCCTCCACTTCCTTTCAGGGCTAGACTGTAACTCACCCTCGTGGCTCAATTTTCTACCAAGCAGTAGCCCTTGTAGTGTGGTGGGTTGTGCATTTTACTGCCCACCCCAAGGTCAGCAGTCACTTTCAGGAAAAAGATGAGGGTTTCTGTTCCTATAAAGATTTAGTCTCAGAAACTCTATTCAGAGTCTCTGTGAGTCGGAAGCAACTTGAGAGCACACAGAAGTAGCGGTAGATAGGTCTAGAGAGGGCACAACACTCGTAAGGGATGCTCATCATGGAATGGCCAACCACTCAAGATCAAAAGGGTAAAAATGAGACAGGATGGGAAGGAGGGCTGGAAGGAAAATTAGAACCACAGAAAGGAAATGGGATAACTTGTTACATGAAGGAAGTTGTAATCATTGAGATGAAGCAAAGTGTATGATATGTTGAATATAAAACTGATGCTCTTCTCTGTAAACCTTCACTCAATTCACACAAAAAAGTTTAAAAACAAACAAACAAAAAGAAAACCAGATAAACCTGTCTTGGTAGATGGATAGCCAGAATACTCCTTAGAAACAAAGATGGTGAGACTTTGTCTCGTATACTATGGACATGTTGTCAGGAAGGACCAGTCTCTGGAGAAGAACATCACGCTTGTTAAAAGAGTGTCACCAACAAAGAGAAAGACCCACAGTGAGATGGATTGTCATGGGCTGCAACAATGGGCTTGGACATAGTAACAGTTGTGAAGCTGGAGCAAGAATGGGAGGTTTCGTTCTGTTGTACAGTATATTGTACAGTGCCTAGCAACAAAAATACTGAGCATCAAATAGACAACAGCATCAAAAAAGAACAGATAGGAAACTTAGGGACAGTGAATTTATGTTAATGAGCGAAAAGCAATTTAAAAAAGAAGGCTGAACATCAGTGTCAAATTACCTACTAAGCAAGAGAAACAAGGGTTTGTTGTTGTTGTTGTTAAGTGCCATTGAGTCAGTTCCGACCCATAGCGACCCTATATAGGGTTTTCAAGGAGCAGCTGGTAAGCTTGGTCCAGCACATTAACCTGCAGCACCACACCAGGACTCCAAACAAGGGCTTATTTATGCTTATTTAGTAATCTGTGGAGTCCTGGTGTGGTGCTGTGGGTTAATGTGCTGGACTGCAAAGTTGGTTTGAACCACAAGGTTGGCTGTTGAAGCTCACCAGCTGCTCCTTGGAACCCCTATACAGGATCGCTATGGGTTGGAGCTGACTGGACAGCACTTAACAACAACAACAACAATTTGGTAATCTGTAGTAAATAAATTCACATTTTCCATCACATCAAAGCTTTTCTTCTAGGTATAGCTG
>NW_006408879.1:2180971-2183098 GCF_000296735.1 Chrysochloris asiatica
GTGTTGTTGCTACTTTCTTTTTTCTGTGTGTCTTCCTTTGTTGAGTTTATGATTTTTGTATTCTTTCTTGTGAGTTTCCTCATAGTTTTAATGTTTCCATATTCTTCTTGGATTTTGATTCTCTTGGTATGTTGTGAAGAGTTAATTTTCTTTGAGGTTGCCTTATAGTCCATTAACTTTTCTCTCCAGTTAGTGCAGTCTATTTTTGTGTTTCTTTTCAACAACAATAAAAACAAAATTTTAAATATAGATCCTAATCTTATTTCCCGGAAAAGCCGTACTTTCATGTTGCCTGCTCTCCCCATAGCATAGTTGATTTGAACGTTCTGTCTGGAGAATGGTCACGCGTCACAGGGACCCGACACCTCTGTCCCTGTCCTCTTGTCCTCATTCTAGCTGTGTCGAGCATTTTTAGGTGAACCCTTCCTGAGCAGTTCACAGAACCACAGTGCAACTTCACAGAATCTGCAGACCCTCTGACCCTGTGCCTGTAGCAGTGAAAAACACCAGAACCCCTGGGATGGGTCAGTAGGCTCTCATTCACCACTACAACCCTCCACTGCCTTGTCCAATGTAGCAGTGAGGATGAGCTGGGGTTGTTAACAAGGTGTCCCTTCTCCCAGGTGATGTAATGGCTTAAATAGCCTAGGCTCCCTCCCAGGAACAAAATTGAATAAGGCACAACTGCTTGTCCAGTGACAAATCCAATGCCAGAGCAGGTGGCAGCCCAGCAGGTCAACACTGCCACCTGGCGTCTATGGCACTAACTTCGCAAATTTCTGACAGCGTTTCACAGCCAAGACCTAGGCACTGAGGGAAGGCAAGCAGGACAAAGTTCCGTGTGAAACCACTCCTAACTTTCCAAAAAGCTTGTCCCTCCATGTTGTTCTTCAAACTGAGATTTTTCCACTATAGGGAAAACATTTCTCAAAGATGACTTGCCATCTCACATGGGGTGAGGCAGTGCCCGAGCTGGGCCCTGGTACAAAGGATCATGGGCCTGGAGCTGTTGGCTCCCAAAAGGGTTAGGTAGTAAATCCACACAGCACTGAGTCTGACAGGTGAATATGCACAGCTCCCCTCTCCCAGCCTTCAGGTCCCACAGCCCACCCCTTATATAAGTGACAACCTGACAGCAGGGACCCTGATGCCTAACCCCCCTCAAGTCGAAGCCTAGGGGAAGGTGAAGATGGCATCTAGGGCCTGCTGCTGTTGTGTGTTTCATATCAGAATCGGGGAGGGAGTGGAGAATCGTTTTTAACCAACAGCAATGAGAGTAGCCTTTCAAGGCCTTTAAAAAATTGTTTTAAGAATGGATAGGAAAACAGGCTCCTTCAGCATGCTGTCTGCAGCCTAAATGCCACCAACAGAAGAAGGATTAAAGAAACTTTGGCACAGACACATAATGGACTACTACTCAATATTGAAGAAAAATGCTAAATCTGTGAAACACCTCACAATATGGATGAACCTGGGAGACATTATGCTGAGTGAATATAGTCAATTACAAAATGACAAATGCTGTAAGAGACCAATGTTGTAAAAAGTTAAGGTTTTCTTGATAAAAAGAATCTATGATCGTTGGGCATGGATTATTCATGGGCTAGAGGGTAGACACATGTTAACTAGGGTGACAGGGCAGGCACTATACAAGAGGGAGGTTAGCAGAGGAAAGATGAAGGCAGCAGGAGACACAGAGAGGAATGTGATCAAGTGAATAGAGGTAAATAATGTTAACTGTTGATGCATGGGGAATTGCAATCATGGAAATGAAGCAAAGTGTAGGATTTGTTGAATGTAAAGCTGATGATTGATCTGCTCTGGAAACCTTCACTCAACTCACAGTGAAAAAAATTTGTTTTTAAAACATTTCTAAGTCTAAGTACCTTGTGTGTCTTGTTCAGTGGAAGAAAGAGCGTAAGAGGTTATAGGGGAACAGTTGTTGATGTGACTCTGACTCATAACGTCCCCATGTGTACAGAGTAGAACTGCTCCCTAGGGTTTCCAAGGCTATGACCTTTCAGAAGTAGATTGTAGGTCTTGACTCCTAATTGGTGGGTGAGTGGGGGAAGCACTTAAACAGAAATAAAACTGACGTGGAACAGTTCACAGACATCCATGAGATCT